>NW_011628102.1:73271-98607 GCF_000512975.1 Sesamum indicum | reverse complement strand
AGGTACGGTAGATCTTTCTTTCTTTCATTTTGTTTCTTTTTTTTTTCTTCAAAAAATAAATTTAGATGTGTGTGATCTTCACTCTTCATCATTTGTTTAGATCTGTTATTCTAAATATAAATTCTATAAGAAGTACTGACTTAAAACTGAAAATTGCTCAATCTTGAAAGTGGAAAGACAATTCTTTTAGCTTTCCCTTTGAATTTGAAATAAAGCTTTTTGACAAAAAAAAAAATCAAAATTGGCTTACCTAATTTTTTTATATGAGATTTTATATGTGGAAAAAATTCTTTTTTCTCAATCGTAATAATTTTTGTTTTTTCTCACTCTATCTTGGTGTGTGTGTGTGTGGGGTGGGGGGTGGGGGGGAGGGATGTCATACTGTTCAATCTGTGGGAAAGATTCTTTCTTTTTCATCTTAAAACTCTCTCTTTCTCTTGTCTTTTTTTTTCTTTAAACTGATAAATTTAATGCATTGTGGATGGGAATTACATGCCAATCCAAACAACAAAGTGTTAAATCTAGGATTGTTAAAAGTTGAGTGTTCAAATGAAATTAGGTTAAAATTGTGATAAGTTGTTACAAATTCAAACAAATTAACAAATTTAATGACATAAATTACTACAATACTTTTTTTTATTTTAAGATCAGATTTAATTAAGTGTTATGTTTATTTACTGCTTGTTTTGAATTACCTCTTGATATAAGAATTCAACAAGCCAACAAAGATGTTGTACAGTAAATACATACACTGAAGTAGAACTTAATTAGAGGAAATCTATTGCCAGTCAAACCAAATTAAGGGATGAACACTTTGTACATGCATATAGTTGTCATGTAGTCAAACCAAATTAAGGGATGAACACTTTGTACATGCATATAGTTGTTATGTCGTCAACTGATACCTAAATATGTGGATTCTAATAATCGTTTAACCATCTATGATTTTGTAAGTTACGAAATATATATATATATACATATATACATTTATACACTCTAGCAAACTACCCATAAAGGAAACAAACAGGTACATGAATTACAAATCATTCTCACCCTTCTATTTTATGATTATGGTTTACTTATCAACTAAGAATTAAAATTCAATCTTGCAGGAGCAAGTATCTTCAAGCAGTGCAGGATCTTCACAAAGGAAGAAACGGGATCTAACTGCATCTAGCATTGTGGAATCTAGAGCAATTTCTCTCCGACTTTTGAGATGCGAGGAACAGTCGGAATATATTTTGGAGATGTTAGAGGTAGGTTTAATTTTTTCTTTAAGAATTCACACATTATTATATCCACTATAAGAAAATCTTGAAAGAAGCCATTCTAATATAACAAAGGACCATACACTTATATTGCATATTTAATTTGAATGTGGATAAGTACAAGTTTTCATCTCCTAACATTGTTGCTGCACCAAAAAGAAACTACATAAGACCAAATTTGAGATGTATGAAGTTGCAAAAATTAGTGTGACTCTCTTATATATATTCTTCTGTTCTTGTATCACAGAATGCAACCGGGAAGGCATCATATTATGTTTTACTGCCATATGAGAGTTTGAACAGAAAAAAAATGGAAGCCAAAGAAATCCAGCTTGGGCAGAGGGCGGTGTTCCCAATACTGGAGGAAGTCTATCCCGAGATGGAAAGTAAGTATTCGTTGTCAATGACGGAACGACTGGAGGGGAGATGGACTGTTGAGGTTAGAAAACGCACGGGAACCACCAAAACTGAAAAGGTACATTAGTTAATATAACGACATGCATCTTTTAGTTCAGTAGATATAAAAAGGACATTAATTAATGTACCGCACATGTTTCTTAGTTAAGTTGAAGAAGATTAATTAATATAACTGCACCCGTCTCTTAACTAAGTGTCTGTTAGTTATATAGATACATAAGATACGCTAGTTAATACAACTACGTGCTTCTTAGTTAAGTACATACAGAAGATACGTAGTTAATATAACAATACATGTCTCTTAACTACGTGTATTTTAGTTTAAGTAGATATAGAATAGACGTTAGTTAATATAATTATGGTAGTCATAGTTTAGTAGATAAAGAAAGAATGTAAGTTAATTTAAGTATACGTGTCTTTTTGTCAAGTGGACACAGATATATTGAAATCAACATGACACTATTTCATAGACATGTATATAGTTATAAACAGTATGGAAGTACTTCTACGTTATAAGAGTAACCAACCGTTTGCTTTCATCATGTAACAAACAATATATTTCGACATAAAATTATAAAATTTATGATCTTCTTTTAGCCACGCTGCACCGTATAATCCATCATTCATGATATGAATGTTTAGAGAGAAATTTTATTTATTTTCAAAAAGTAGTTCGTGAAGTTATAAATTATTTAAGCGACATCAAAGTTATATGTCCTAAATATTGTGTTATTAAAATATTATCTATTTGATTCAAATGTATATATTTTTTCTAAAAGAGTTCTAATTATTTGTGTTATAAGAAATACAATTTACTTGCACTAATATCCTAACCAAATTTTTTTCTTCTTAGTTTTATTTCCATGAGAAGGTCAAGAAAACCATCCGTTCTATGAACGACGTTGCAACGTTCATCATGTACCGCGTGATTTACTAGGCTCTGGTGAGCACTTACTCTCATGCATCTTCAAAACTTCTAAAATTTCATTTAAAAATCATAATATGCATCCTTACTATCACTAAAATTTGAGCAGATTTGACAAGGCAGGTGAATACTCTGATCATGAACATAACATGCAGCCTTCTTCCATATCGCAATTCTATGTTGAAAACTCAATGGCTATCATGTTGATCTGGGAACAAGAGAGTTATGGAATACCTGATTCAATCTCCATTGGAAGTGGTCTCTGACTGTTATAGAATTATGTTGATGCTCAACTGCCATTTATGTAATGGGTGCTTTGGGGTCCTTGATGTTGCTGATTCTCTTTTTCATGAAATGATAATCTCATTTTCCTTTTGGGGTCCTTGATGTTGCTGATTCTCTTTTTCATGAAATGATAATCTCATTTTCCTTTGAAAAAAAAAAGGTATATGATATTACTTATCAGTTGAGTATTATCAGTTGAGTAATATTGATCAAGATAAAGTTTATATATATTGATTAAAAAAAATCAACGCAATCGTACGTAAAAAGTGTTTTTTTTCCCTTTCTTTCACAAGTTTGAAAACAAGGGAAATAATTAAAAAGATTTAAAAAAAACTTTTATTAAATCAAAATACGAATAAATACATTTTTAGGATCGTGTAAACTCTTTCTCTTTCTATACTTTAATTTTTGTTCTTGTTTAGATAACTCTTTTCTCTCCCTTATTCATTTTTTTTCATCACCCTAATTTCTTCATTTTTGTGTATCTTTCTTTTTTTATTTCATACAATTCTCTTGTTTTTTACGCACGTATTTAAGTGTGCAATACACACTAGTTCGATTTTTTAATTTAACTATCTTGTAAATTTAAAAACGATTAATAAATAATGGCTTCGATTTCTTCCATATTACGTGGCCGTGGGCTGTCTCTCTCTATATGTGTGTATATATAACATATATTATTATACTAGATAGTATATTTTTATTTTTTAATTTATTTCTTTATTTATGTATAAAATGTTTGTGTACATATAGAGTATATAATTAAAAACATCTAATCTGGCAATCCATTCAAGATATTGTATTTAGAAAGTTGATTTAGGTGCAAAGATAATGTATGTAACTTGCAAAATGCATTACATTAAATGGTAGAAGTTAGGTCTCAGCAAAAGGATTTTATTTAATTTAGAAATTTTCTATTTTATTATTCGCTAATTGTTAACTTAATTAAAAATTTAAATTTGTGGTTCGTATATTGGGTTTTGGAAATTCTATATATATATACGACCACTCAAGAGAAATCATCATTTATTTAATTTCTCCTCATTCTTATGCAGATATTAGAAATATCTCATACCTAGTCATGAATTAATTATAAACATTTGTACATAATAAAAACACATATCCGTACACAATAAAAATGCATATTAATTATCTATGATCGTATGGCCAATTAATGATCTAGATGCTTTTAATAATTAATACATTTATTTGTTTCTATATGCGACTAAATTGTAGCTGCATTTGCTTACAAAAAATAATCGATAAGTACTTTTTATTTTAAGTTGAATTTTATTTGATTACTTATATTCGAATAATTACACATGAAGTTTGAAACTTTGTATTGAACTAGCAAGAGCATCACAGTTAATTTAGTATCCACACCCTAATAGCAGAAATAGAAAATATTGAATACAATCTACATACTTAAATTTTAATTTCAATATTAGGCCTTACTAAAAATCTATTAAATTGCATACGTATTTGCAGGATATTATTGAAAAGTCATTTTATGATGTATATGATTTACTGTACTTACTATTTATGTGGTAAATTAATTATATATAGTTAGTGAGTAGTTATTCAATAAAATTATATGGTGGACCCTTTTTTTATATAAAAGTAATTTTTTTGTGATTTAGTTATTCAAATTATTTCAACATTACAAATATTTCAAATTTGGACACAATTTCATGTGTCATAAATATATTTATATTTTCTATTAAAGTCGTGCATATCTGTTGTTGTTGAATTTTTTTTTTTTTAAGGCTTTAAATCTTTTGTAAAATAGCAATTCACTTTAGGCATCTATTCATGGACCAGGAAAAAATTATATTTAAGAAATATTTGCCTACATTTGGTGTTTGATAATAAACAGTGAGGATAGTGCTACGTCAATACGATGTATTAATGTGGCATCGTCATGACGCTTTGTTATGAAAATATCTTATATAAGTCAGTGTAAATATCATTAAATAAAATTGTGAGAATTGTCTACGTTCCATTCACTCTTTATAAATTTACACACACACACACACACAATTTATTACTCATTAGTTGCTTACTCACTCTCTTGTCATTGTCTCTTGCATTCCCCCGCCCCCCCCACACACACACATCTTCCGAAAAATTCTTTGTGCAAAAGAGAAAAGATGGAGTACGGGTCAAACCAAGAAAGCAATGTAGACAATATTAACTCTAACCAATATTAATTTCTCACCTTGTAGACAATACTTGAGAGAGATAACTTCTATGGATGTTGGAGAGTTAATTGTGTGCTCTTTCCCGTGCCGTTGAATTCCCACCACCGTCACAAGTGCCTCAAAGAGTTCACAGGGTATTGTAGATCTTTCTTTCATTTTGTTTCTTTTTTTTTTCGTCAAAAAACAAATTTACATGTGAGTGATCTTCACTCTTCTTCATTTGTTTAGATCTTTTATTCTAAATATAAATTTTATAAGATGTACAGACTTAAAACTGAAAAATTGCTCAAGCTTGAAGGTGGAAAGACAATTCTTTTGGCTTTCCCTTTGAATTTCAAATAAAGCTTTTTGAAAAGAAAAATCAAAATCATCAATTGAAACCTGAATATGTTTATTCTATTAATCATTTAACCTTCTATGATTTTATAAGTCACAACATATATATATATATACACATATATATAGGAAAAAATACAATGTTGGGCCAGATTCTTAGGGGCGATGGCAATTTTAATTCAGATCCAATTCAAAATACTGAATCAGGACAATAATCTTCAAAATATGGCAATTAAGGACAAAATACTCTAATTTTGCTCGAATTGTGCACATGATGTGCACATGACAATATAAATTTTAGAATTCCTCCAAAATTCGGCTAATTAGCTTATGCAGAAGTATTTTTTTCAACCGCTGCTTACGTAAAATTTTAAAACACGTTACTTTAGCCATGTAAGCACCACTGAAAAATTACTTTCATGTAAGCCAATTCCCCAAATTTTGGAAAAATTCCCAAATTTATGAGGTTACGTGCACATTATGTGCACAATTTCGACAAAATTAGGGTGTTTAGTCCATAAATTGCCATTTTTCAAAAATTACTATCCTGATTTACAATTTTGAATTAGACCCAAACTAAAATTGCCACCAAACCTAAAAAATTGGACCAAAATTATATTTGTCCCTATATATAACCTCTAGCAAACTAGTCATAAAGTGAAAAAAAAAAAAGGGGCATGAATTACAAATTGTTCTCAGCATACACTTGTAAGAAAACTCAATGGCTGTCATGTTGATCTAGGAACAAGAGAGTTATGAATGCCTGATTCAATCTCCATTGGAAGTGGTCTCTGATTGTTTTAGAATTATGTTGATGCTCAACTGCCCTTTCTATAATGGGTTCTTTCTGATCTTTGATGTTGCTAATTCTCTTTTTCATGAAATTGTAATTTTATTTTCCTTTGAAAAAAAAGATATAGGATATAAATTTAGTATTCAATAAATTTAATAAAAAGCTCACAAATTAATCTCAAATATTATTTTATCATAACTAAAAATAAAGAACCAATTAAAAGTTAAAAAGAAATAATTATATTTAGACCCCCTCTAGAAATGTTGAATTATACTTTTCTTCAAAAAAGTTCTGAAATTACAAGTGGAGCCCTTCAAAAAATCTTCATTTACACCTACTCCATTCCTTTAGGACTTGAACAAAAAATACTGATTTACCCAAAAAAATTACATAAATTTTAATTTTGCCCTTCGTTTAACATATATATTTTTTATACTTAGAATGTGACAAGTACAATATATATATGGAATGAGGTTAACATCATTATATTTTTTTTCTTATAAGTGTAAAATAATAACATAAAAATGTCAAATGGGGGATGAAATTAAATACTTATATAATATTTTTTGGGATAAATTATCTTTTTGGTCCCGTAAAAAATGGACCTTTTACTTTTCATCCCATACTTTACATGATTTTCTCTTTCATCCCATTTTTTAAAGAAAAGTTTCCAACTTAGTCCCAAACCTCATTTACCATCAAATTTAAATGGAAGAATGGACAATCTATTTACTTCAGTTGTTACATGTGAAATAGACTTTTTTGGCCTTTTTTAAGGTAAAAATTGGCGCCAAAAAATGCAACACTCTATAAGAGGTGTTTACATTGTGCTGTAGCATGAAAAAATTCTTTCATTTTTTCCTTCATTCTATTATCTGCTAGCTTGCCTGGCCTAAAAAAATTGCCTTAAACGAGCATAATAAATTGATTTTGTAGATAGGTTGCAAAGCTACGTACTTCATGCGACTTTGATCCCTCATCCATTCACTGTCCTTCATGGCGTTCATCTCTTCTTCATCTATGTAATTGTACGCCATCTCCATCATGTGTTATGTTCCTCTTGGGGGGTCGCGAGCCAAAGCCAACGCAAATGGCCTCTTTTCAGCGAATGAATTAATATGCTGACCATCATGTCGATTCTCAGATCTTGCACTTCCAACATTTTGTTATTAAACCTTCCCATGAAGCTTTTAAGATTCTCATCATCTCTCTGCCTAATAGTAAAGAGGCATGTAGCAGACCTCTTTCCTTTCCTCTTGCTCGCAAAGTGAAAAAAAAAATTTGAATCAACTTCTCATAAGAATCAATGGTTCCACTAACCAAATTAGTGAACTATTCTTGCGCTTCAAAGTAGTTACGAATAGTTTAGCCTTGATTAGGTCTGTCGGACAGTACATATTCATCACTAGGTCAAATGCCGCCACATGCTCCCTAGGATCCTTGGTCCCATCATACTTGGAAAGGTTAGGAAACCGAAAGCTACTATCCACGACCTCTAAAAGAATCCAATTAGTGAATGGAGAACTTCTATTTTGTGAGACGATCTCCCCTCGCTTCTTAAATTCCTCAATTTGCTTTCCTAACTTCTCTATCTGTCAGCTGACATTATCTACCTCTGCGCTAGAGATGCCTGGTTGCCGTGAGATCGTCCTCTTACTTGTTACCACATTTGATAACTGTAGGGTATAACCCTCCAGTGGTATTTCTTTATCAATATACCCTACCCAACTATTACAACTGATATGGAGTATAACCTCCTCAATATTACAGGCCGAATGAAAAATACAGAAATGAATAATAGAAATAACAGGAAATAAAGAAGATAATAATAGAAATAACAGGAAATAAAGAAGATAAATCTCTGTTTGAAAATGGCTCAGGATATAAAGCCAGATCTAATATAAAAGGGACACGGTCACAAAATACCGTACCCAGACTACCAAACTCTAAAACAACGGTTGCTCCTCCACACACTTTACCCAACAAACTTAGATCACACAGATCTAGAACAAATGACCGATCACCACAACCCACCACACAGTAGATTCACAACGAGTTATTTTAGAGGTGTAGAGAAGAAGAAAATAGATTTCAGTCACACGGTAGGGGAGGATGAGACTCCCTTTTATAGAGCTCATGAAAACGTCCAGGGAACTAATCTGTTAGGCAGTTTCCTTAAAGCCATTGGATTGGCTTTAGGAAACTGCCGAAGATGGGGAAGAGAAGAGGCTGTAACTGCCATAGGAGGTTACAGAGAAACAGAGGAGAGAATGGCGGAAAAAGAATGAGGGGAGAAGAACTGATTAGGGTTAGTAAGAGTAGGAAATATATAGTGGTCAAACCGGGTCGGGTTTACTGAGGTGGGTCGGGTCCGGGTAGAGGGCCTCCAAGTGGTTTTGGGTTTGGTATGTGGGCCTCCAAGTTATAGGCTTGGAGTTTACGGATTTGGGCCATAATGTTTAACATAATCCACCTTGGACCAAATACCAATAGGATAGGTCAGGGGTTTATGGATCTGGTTTTCTCATCATTGCCAGGAAATACTCCATGGATGTACCTGCAGCTGAAACACTAAAAACAAGGAGATTAATATTAGTCAGGATTTAACAGGAGTATTTTTAAACACTTACTGAACTTTTCTCTGGCCAAGCACTTAGTGCCCATGTCTGCAGGATTTTCGTCTGAGCTGATTTTTTCTAATTTTATCTCATTCTTTCCCATAATATCGCGAATAAAGTGATACCTAACATCTATATGCTTTGTTCTATCATGAAAAATGGGATTTTTACACAATTGAATAGACGATTGACTATCAGAGAGAATCACAGGGTTTTCCTTCAAGAAACCAATTTCTTTTAAAAGCCCACTAAGCCATAATGCTTCTTTGAAAGCTTCAGTAGTAGCAATGTATTCAGCTTCAATTGCAGATAAAGCAACAATATGTTAAAGTTGGGATTTCCAACTCATGCATGAGCCACAGAGAGTAAACAAGTAAGAAGTGGTGGATTTACCACTATCTCTGTCGTTTGCATAATTTGAATCCACATAACCAACAAGGTGTGCATGTGCAGAATATTTAGAGAATGTAATGCCAATTTTTTCAGATCCACACAATTATCTAAGTAACCATTTCAAAGCTTCCCAGTGAGGAGGACCTGGGTTAGACATGTATCTACTAAGACAACTAATAGCATAAGCAACATCAAGCCTCGTACTTACCATTAAAAACATAATGGAGCTAATTACATTTGAATAAGGAATCTTATCCATCTTCTGTATTTCACTATCTGTTTTAGGGCATTGATTTTTGCATAATTGAAAATGGGCAGCCAAGGGAACAGAAGTGGGTTTTGCATTTTCCATGGAAAACTTTTTGAGGATAGTCAAAAGATATGATTTCTGATTTAAGAGAATAGAAGATGTATTTCTATCCCTAACAATACTCATACCAAGAATTTGTTTTGCATTGCCAAGATCTTTCATTTCAACAGCTTTGCATAAATCTTTTTGTAAGACATGAATAAGTTGTAAACTAGGACTAGCAATCAACATGTCAACAACATATAGTACCAAAAAAATAGGAGTATTATCTACATACTTGAAATAAAGGCAATGATCGTGATTACTCCTAGTGAATTTTGAGGACAGCATGAATACATCAAATCTTTTGTTCCATTGACGAGGGGATTGCTTCAGTCCATATAGGGAACTTTTCAACAAGCACACATAATCAGGTTTAGACATATCAGAAAAACCAAAGGGTTGATTCATGTAAATATTTTCATCCAAATCACCATGTAAAAACGCAGTTTTAACATCCATTTGTTTTAATTCCCAGTCATAGTGTGCAGTGAGAGCAAGTATAATGCAAACTGTAGTGTATTTTACAACTGGTGAGAAAATTTCATTATAGTCTATGCCTTCTTTTTGTGTGAATCCCTTAGCCACTAATCTAGTCTTGTATTTTATGGGATTTTCCTGTTTTATCTTGAATAACCATTTACAATCAACAATAGAAGCATTTTTTGGTTTAGGAACAAGGATTCAAGTTTTGTTATCTTTTAGTGATTTCATTTCTTCTTTCATAGCACTAAGCCATTTTTCAGATTTTAAGGCTTCTTCGACACTAGATGGTTCTCCTAGTTCGGTATTTAGGCTTGTGTGAAAATCCCTAAGTTTTGAGGGTATCCTAATTTGTCTTCTATCCCTATCTCTAGCAAGTTGGTAGTTGTCTAGGGGGTTGATTAAAGGATTTGTATTTCCTATGTTTTCGAGATTTTCTGCATTTTGTTCTTGATTATTCTCTAATCCCTCCCCTCCTTGGTTATCCTCTATGTCTACTTTGTTAAAGGTGGTTTCCTTTTCTATGGGTTGAGTCTTTTCTAAGCATGGCATCTCATTTTCGTTAAAGGTAACGTCTCTACTGACTAGAACTTTAAAACCTGGTTGACTCCTAACCCACAATCTGTAACCTTTTACCCCTTCGGGATAACCAATAAAAACACATTTAAGGGATCTAGGATCAAGTTTATCAGAATTTTGGTAAACAAAAGCAGAACATCCAAACACACGTAAGGGAGATAAATCAGGCAATTTTCCATTCCACATAAATTCAGGAGTTTTACCAGATAATGGAACAGAAGGAGACATATTTATCAGATGTGCAGCAGTTAAAACAGCTTCTCCCAAAACGATTTAGGCAAACCAGAACTAATCAATAGACATCTTACTTTTTCAAGTAGAGTACGATTCATACGTTCAGCGACTCCATTTTGTTGAGGAGTATAAGGATTAATCTTATGCTTTTTTATACCAAACTTATCACACATTTCAGAAAAATGTTGATTACAGAACTCTAGACCATTATCAGTTCTATGTGATTTCAACTTCTTAGTAGTGTGGTTTTCAACAAGGATTTTCCATTTTTCAAACTTATCAAAAACTTCTGATTTATGCTTCATCAAGAAAACAAACACTTTACAGGAATAGTTATCAATGATTGATAGAAAATATCGATTACCACCATGAGTAGGCACATTTGATGGACCCCATACATCGGCATGAACATAATCTAGAATGCATGTGGACATAGATGGATTTGGGGATGGGGATGAAGCGAAATGAACTCTATGATGCTTACCCATGACACATTCATCACAAAAATCCAATTTGTCAATCTTATCACTTAAAATCCATCTTTCTTAAGATTTCAAGCCCTTTCATGCTAATGTGTCCAAGCCTTTTATGCCATAAAGTGGTTTTATTGTTTTCAAAAACAGATACAGCAATATTGTCATATGTAGCAGTGCAGATGTAAAGGTTTCGTTTTCGTTCAGCTTTAAAAACAATCAAAGAGCCTTTCATAATTTTCATGAAACCTTTACCCCACCTTCCTTTTAACCCTTCTTCTTCTAATGCAGCACACGATATAAGGTTATGACTTAAGTCAGGAACATATCTGACATTTTTCAAAATCATTTTATAACCTTCTTCAAAACATAATGAGATGTCACCAAGACCCTTAATTTCGCATTTTTTCTCATTAGCCATGGACACAAAGCCAATATGCTCATATCTCAAATATGTAAAAATGTCTTTGAAAGGACTCATATGAAATGTGCAACCAGAATCAATCAATCATTCATGCATGTCAAAAGAATTCACAGAGTTTGCTTCATATACAACAAAAACTTCACCATTTGATTCAATGGACAAAAACTTCACCATTTTCATTTGACAAAATGTAATTAATCGAAAAAATAATGTACATTTTTGTTTCAAAAATGGCAAAACAAAGAGATTAGCCTGGATCTTTCCCTTGTGTGCGTTGCCAACTCCCTTTCTTAAAAATTAACTTAGGAAAGAAATATTGACATTCTTAAAAATGGTATATTATATAACTGATATTAAATGGTACTTTTCATTATTAAGTGATTGAGGATGATATGGTAAGTAGTTTTAATTTTTCTAATGCTTCGACCTAGAAATTAGTCCAGGTTTAAGGGGATTATGTATGAAACTTAGATAACTGTACAGATTCAAATGTATTGATTACCAACAGAATGACTTAAATGAACGAAGTCCTAAAAGGAGTCCAGATTCAAAAAGGCAACACAACACAATCCAAGCTGCTTACCTATACTGCAGTGAAGGACCAACCACTATATAAGCTCCACCAAAAAGAAAGAAAAGGAAGTAAAAGAGAAACTTGTATTTATACTTTATTATCATTAATCGAAATGACACCCTCCACGGATTTTTGCACTATCACTCTTCTCACTCTAAAGGGGAGTTACATGCCCATTCAAATAATAAAATCTCAATTTTAGAAATTTGTTTAAGGTTGAATATTTATGTGAAATTAATTAAATTGAAAAATTAAACATAAAGTAAAAACTGTTAGAGAAGTTGCTCTTTTTCAAGGAGAAATGAACCCTCCACCATCACCAACTTTACCAAGCACTTTTTTCCCAACTCTGAATTGAAACCGCATTTTGGCTTTTACTTTACAACAAAACGCGACTTCAAACTAAAATTTATCCATTATGTGTGTATATTGTAATATCATTACTATAAATTCCAACATTTGACTTCAAGGGCAATTATGGTATTCAACCACCAAATCAAGAATTAACGAGGGAGGGGGGTTGGTACATTTGGTAATTAGAGTGGTGTTTAATACTCATTGCATAATTCAAGTGTGCAAATTAAATTTATCCTCAAAACATTATTTCAATTAATACATTTCATATTTAATTATGAATAGATAATTATTAGTTTACTATTACAACATCAAATTCTAATAGAAAAAGTCAACATTGAATTAAATAACACTTTCACGGACGAATATGCATATTTAATTCTAACAACAACTTAATTCGCATTTTTTATACGATATGTTGACGTCAAAATATTTTGGGATAAATAATCAGTTAAAGTCCAAATAAATTGACTAATAATTATATTTTCAAATAAAAGTACATACTAAATCTGAATTTTTTATATTTTCAAGACAATAAATTCATGAGCCCATACTGAATCTGGGTCATATGTGTCCTTATATATAAATTCAGAATATACATAAAGTTATTTCTTTTATTTTGTATTGGCTAAGTTGGGCCAGATGCATATTCAAATGCAGCCCACTAGGAAATTAGCTCATGCTAAAACCCATAATATACAAGTCCAAGGAAATGTGTTCAAGCTGTCTAAATCTCTACTGACGCCTATAAAAAGGGATGTTCACCTCTCACAAGTCATGACACACATACACACACACACACGTAGCAAATTCAAAGCAAGTGCAAGTCCAAATGCTTTCTGCCACGACAAAACTCTACAACCACAAGACTTTGATACAATATTTCAAGGTAGCATGCGATAGCCTTCTAAAAATCTGAGGGAGATCACATCACATCCCCGATTCAAGACATTCTTAAAGAAGAATCAGGGGGTTACTTGAATTCAGAGATTGTAAATCACAAAATAATAAATCTCATTCGGTCCATATTATTTCTTGTCTTGTAATCAATTTAGACCCGAAATGTGTGTGAATACTATAAAAATAATATCAACTAATGCAATAAAAGAAAAAACTAGAATGTTAACATTATGAATATGAAGTTTAATATGATAATGAACATAATATTGATCAAAATAAAGTTTATTCATTAAAAAAATCAAAGCAATTATAGGTAAAAAGTGTTTTTTTTCCCTTTCTTTCACAATTTTGAAAACAAGGGAAATACTTACAAAGATTTAAAAACAACTTTTATTAAATAAAAAAACAAAATAAATACTTTTTTAGGATCGTGTAAACTCTTTCTCTCTCTACACTTTTATTTTTGTTCTTTTATAGACTTTTTCCTCAAACATAGTAAACTCTTTCTCTCTCTACACTTTTATTTTTGTTCTTTTATAGATAACTCTTTTTCCTCCCTAATCCATTTTTTTCATCACCTACACACATATTTAAGTGTGCAATACACACTAGTTCTATATTATAATTTAACTATTTTGTAAATCTAAAAATCGTTAACTATTTTTTTGACAGTCTATGTAGCACCCCCTAACGCTACTAGGGCTATATCTTCCCTAAACATTTTACTTAAAGTAATCTCTGTGTTCATATATATAAATTTGTACATAATCATCTAATCAATTTGCATACGTAAGCCCAACGTCATAACGAAATAATCAACCCACAACGTCATATATACAAATCAAACACAACAAGTAATCCATCACAGTTAATCTCCACTCCTACGTTCTCTTTATAGAAACAAAATACGATTTATACTCTAACTGACAAAGAGGAGAAAACTGCATACTGGCCCAACCTGCCTGAGTATAGCACGTAGACCTAGCCTTCAACAGTCAGACACCTCAAAATCTACTCATGAAAGAAAATGTTAGCAGAGGGATGAGCCTGCCACTCAGTAAGTAAATAACCAGGCCTATCTATATATGTATATCAAACATAGCCCAAACAGGACAAGTAGGCAATATGCATGGATTACAGTCAATTTAATTCCAACATAATCAACTGTAGTACATCACGTAGCTATCTCACAATAAAACAATCAATCAAATTCCATATTTCCTAGTTTGCTTACCAGAAGGTGATATCGTGTTTTTCCCACTCGCACATAGCTCTTTTCATATCATTTTTTTTTTCATACCGCAGCATCGCTCTTTTTATATCATATTTCTTTCATATCGCAACATCGCTCTTTTCATATCATATTTCTTTCATATCGCAGTATCGCTCTTTTCATATCATTTCACCTTATAGACTTTTCAATACATCAAGGGGTATTCACACCACAATTACCTTCAATTTCCACCACTCTCTCATTTTCACATATCACCATTCTTGTAAGCAACTAGTAACGTAAAACAATATATCAACATATTCTCATTTTCAGACATCCACAACACATCAAACAACAAACATAGTATTTCAACGTATTTTCTCATTCCACATACACAATATCGTCAGTCAAATCAAATCATTCACTACTCATATATTTTCAAAAAAATCAATGTCAGCATGAACCACAAATTATTATAATAGTAATACCACAAATAAAGAGAACATATATAGATAATACCAATTATTTACTTACCTTGACCTTATACGCTTTTATCTATCCAACAGGTAGTGGTTTGGTCTTTTCACTTTACCCCCGTATTCTATAATGAGTTATACCACACACAATTAATATATCGAGAATATCGTAATTTTTTTTAAATATAATATTGAATATCATTTGTATAATTTCTAATAATTCTTTAATATTTCATTTCTATCGAAATACAAATCTTCGTTTTTCCTCTTTATTAATATACCATTTATTAAATATAATTTTCGGAATATTTCTATGAATTTTCTATCAATTTCCCACTATTATACAATTTAATTAAATAACAATACGTAGAATTGTGTATTTGGTTAACAATTCCGATAGAATTGTATAAATTGGCTATAACAACATTCAAATCTAATAAATTTAATAATCTAATTAACCAACGATATCATTTTTATATTCGATGTGATATTTAATTTGACACTATTTTAAATAACCAAACTCGTAAAATATTCCGGTTAAATGGTACATCACTTAATATAAATATAATATTTAACAAATAAATTAATTAAATAATATAATTATATGAATTAATAAAAATTAAAATTACAGTTTTTCGTACCTCTGTTTCTTTTTCTCTTTCCACCAAAAAGTTGCAATTTACACTATGATTTGTGTTGTGTGTTATGTGTGTGTACAGCAACAAAGAGAAAAAATAAAAAATGAGAAAGAGAGACATTGAATCAAATGGTGAAGTTTTTGTTGTATATGAAGCAAACTCTGTGAATTCTTTTGACATGCATGAATGATTGATTGATTCTGGTTGCACATTTCATATGAGTCCTTTCAAAGACATTTTTACAAATTTGAGATATAAACATGGCTTTGTGTCCATGGCTAATGAGAAGAAATGCGAAATTAAGGGTCTTGGTGACATCTCATTATGTTTTGAAGAAGGTTATAAAATGATTTTGAAAAATGTCAGATATGTTCCTGACTTAAGTCATAACCTTATATCGTGTGCTACATTAGAAGAAGAAGGGTTAGAAGGAAGGTGGGGTAAAGGTTTCATGAAAATTATGAAAGGCTCTTTGATTGTCTTTAAAGCTGAACGAATACGAAACCTTTACATCTGCACTGCTACATATGACAATATTGCTGTATCTGTTTTTGAAAACAATAAAACCACTTTATGGTATAAATGGCTTGGACACATTAGCATGAAAGGGCTTGAATTCTTAAAGAAAGATGGAATTTTGAGTGATAAGATTGACAAATTGAATTTTTGTGATGAATGTGTCATGGGTAAGCATCATAGAGTTCATTTCCCTGCATCCCCATCCCCAAATCCATCTATGTCCACATGCATTCTAGATTATGTTCATGCCGATGTATGGGGTCCATCAAATGTGCCTACTCATGGTGGTAATCGATATTTTCTGTCAATCATTGATAACTATTCCTGTAAAGTGTTTGTTTTCTTGATGAAGCATAAATCAGAAGTTTTTGATAAGTTTGAAAAATGAAAAATCCTTGTTGAAAACCAAACTATTAAGAAGTTGAAATCACTTAGAACTGATAATGGTCTAGAGTTCTGTAATCAACATTTCTCTGAAATGTGTGTAAGTTTTGTATAAAAAAGCATAAGATTAATCCTTATACTCCTCAACAAAATGGAGTCGTTGAACGTATGAATCGTACTCTACTTGAAAAAGTAAGATGCCTATTGATTAGTTCTGGTTTGCCTAAACCGTTTTGGGGAGAAGCTGTTTTAACTGCTGCACATCTGATAAATATGTCTCCTTTTGTGCCATTATCTGGTAAAACTCCTGAATTTATGTGGAATGGAAAATTGCCTGATTTATCTCCCTTACGTGTGTTTGAAGGTTCTGCTTTTGTTTACCAAAATTCTGATAAACTTGAACCTAGATCCCTTAAATGTGTTTTTATTGGTTATCCCGAAGAGGTAAAAGGTTACAGATTGTGGGTTAGGAGTCAACCAGGTTTTAAAGTTCTAATCAGTAGAGACGTTACCTTTAACGAAAATGAGATGCCATGCTTAGAAAAGACTCAACCCATAGAAAAGAAAACCACCTTTAACAAAGTAGACATAGAGGATAACCATGAAGGGGAGGGATTAGAGAATAATCAAGAACAAAATGCAGAAAATCTCGGAAACATAGGAAATACAAATCCTTTAATCAACCCCCTAGACAACTACCAACTTGCTAGAGATAGGGATAGAAGACAAACTAGGATACCCTCAAAACTTAGGGATTTTCACACAAGCCTAAATACCGAACTAGGAGAACCATATAGTGTCGAAGAAGCCTTAAAATCTGAAAAATGGCTTAGTGCTATGAAAGAAGAAATGAAATCACTAAAAGATAACAAAACTTGGATCCTTGTTCCTAAACCAAAAAATGCTTCTGTTGTTGATTGTAAATGGTTATTCAAGATAAAACAGGAAAATCCCATAAAATACAAGGCTAGACTAGTTGCTAAGGGATTCACACAAAAAGAAGGCATAGACTATAATGAAATTTTGTCACCAGTTGTAAAATACACTACAGTTCGCATTATACTTGCTCTCACTGCACACTATGACTGGGAATTAAAACAAATGGATGTTAAAACTGCGTTTTTACATGGAGATTTGGATGAAAACATTTACATGAATCAACCCTTTGGTTTTTCTGATATGTCTAAACCTGATTATGTGTGCTTGTTGAAAAAATCGGTATATGGACTGAAGCAATCCCCTTGTTAATGGAACAAAAAATTTGATGTATTCATGCTGTCCTTAAAATTCGTTAGGAGTAATTATGATCATTGCCTTTATTTCAAGTATGTAGATAATACTCCTATTTTTTTGGTACTATATGTTGATGACATGTTGATTGCTAGTCCTAGTTTACAACTTATTCATGTCTTACAAAAAGATCTATGCAAAGCTTTTGAAATGAAAGATCTTGGCAATGCAAAAAAAACTTTTGGTATGAGTATTGTTAGGGATAAAAATACATCTTCTATTCTCTTAAATCAGAAATCATATCTTTTGACTATCCTCAAAAAGTTTTTCATGGAAAATGCAAAACCCACTTCTGTCCCCTTGGCTGCCCATTTTCAATTATGTAAAAATCAATGCCTTAAAACAGATAGTGAAATACAAAAGATGGATAAGATTCCTTATTCAAATGTAATTAGCTCCATTATGTTTTTGATGGTATGCACGAGGCCTGATGTTGCTTATGCTATTAGCTGTCTTAGTAGATACATGTCTAACCCAGGTTCTCCTCACTGGGAAGCTTTGAAATGGTTACTTAGATATTTGTGTGGATCTGAAAACTTTGGCATTACATTCTCTAAATATTCTGCACATGCACACCTTGTTGGTTATGTGGATTCAAATTATGCAAACGACAGAGATAGTGGTAAATCCACCACTTCTTACATGTTTACTCTCTGTGGCTCATGCATCAGTTGGAAATCCCAACTTCAACATATTGTTGCTTTATCTACAACTGAAGTTGAATAGATTGCTACTACTGAAACTTTGAAAGAAGCATTATGGCTTAGTGGGCTTTGAAAAGAAATTGCTTTCTTAAAGGAAAAACCTGTGATTCTCTCTGGTAGTCAATTGTCTATTCAATTGTGTAAAAACCCCATTTTTCATGATAGAACAAAGCATATAGAGGTTAGGTATCACTTTATTCGCGATATTGTGGGAAAGAATGAGATAAAATTAGAAAAAATCAGCTCAGACGAAAATCCTGCAGACATGGGCACTAAGTGCTTGCCCATAGAAAAGTTCAGTAAGTGTTTAAAAATACTCTTGTTAAATCCTGACTAATATTAATCTCCTTGTCTTTAGTGTTTCAGTTGCAGGTACATCCATGGAGTATTTCCTGTCAATGATGAGAAAACCAGATCCATAAACCCCTGACCTACCCTATTGGTATTTGGTCCAAGGTGGGATATGTTAAACATTATGGCCCAAATCCGTAAACTCCAAGCCCATAACTTGGAGGCCCACATACCAAACCCAAGTAAACTCCAAGCCCATAACTTGGAGGCCCACATACCAAACCCAAAACCACTTGGAGGCCCTCTACCCGGACCCGACCCAGCTCAGTAAACCCGACCTGGTTTGACCACTATATATTTCCTACTCTTACTAACCCTAATCAATTCTTCTCCCCTCATTCTTTTTCCGCCGTTCTCTCCTCTGTTTCTCTGTAACCTCCTATGGCAGTTACACCCTCTTCTCTTCCCCATCTCCGGCGGTTTCCTAAAGCCAATCCAATGGCTTTAAGGAAACTGCCTAACAGATTAGTTCCCTGGACGTTTTCATGAGCTCTATAAAAGGGAGTCTCATCCTCCCCTACCGTGTGACTGAAATCTATTTTCTTCTTCTCTACACCTCTAAAATAACTCGTTGTGAATCTACTGTGTGGTGGGTTGTGGTGATCGGTCATTTGTTCTAGATTTGTGTGATCTAAGATTGTTGGGTAAAGTGTGTGGAGGAGCAACCGTGGTTTTAGAGTTTGGTAGTCTGGGTACGGTATTTTGTGAACGTGTCCCTTTTATATTGGATCTGGCTTTATATCCTGAGCCATTTTCAAACAGAGATTTATCTTCTTTATTTCCTGTTATTTCTATTATTCATTTCTGTATTTTTCATTCGGCCTGTAATATTGAGGAGTTTATACTCCATATCAGTTGTAATAGTTGGGTAGGTTATATTGATAAAGAAATACCACTGGAGGGTTATACCCTACAGTTGTCAAATGTGGTAACGAGTAAGAGGACGATCTCACGGCAACCAGGCATCTCTAGCGCAGAGGTAGATAATGTGAACTGCCATATAGAGAAGTTAGGAAAGCAAATTGAGGAATTTAAAAAGCGCGGGGAGATCGTCTCACAAAATAGAAGTTCTCCATTCACTAATTGGATTCTTTTAGGGGTCGTGGATAGTAGCTTTCGGTTTCCTAACCTTTCCAAGTATGATGGGACCAAGGATCCTAGGGAGCATGTGGCGGCATTTGACCTAGTGATGAATCTGTACGGTCCGACAGACCTAATCAAGGCTAAACTATTCACAACTACTTTGAAGGGTAAGGCGCAAGAATAGTTCACTAATTTGGTTAGTGGAACCATTGATTCTTATGAGGAGTTGATTCAAATTTTTTTTTTCACTTTGCGAGCAAGAGGAAAGCAAAGAGGTCTACTACATACCTCTTTACTATTAGGCAGAGAGATGATGAGAATCTTAAAAGCTTCATGGGAAGGTTTAATAACAAAATGTTGGAGGTGCAAGATCTGAGAATCGACATGATGGTCAGCATATTAATTCATTCGCTGAAAAGAGGCCATTTGCGTTGGCTTTGGCTCGCGACCCCCCAAGAGGAACATAACACATGATGGAGATGGTGTAAATTATATAGATGAAGAAGAGATGAACGCCATGAAGGACAGTGAATGGATGAGGGATCAAAGTCGCATGAAGTACGTAGCTTTGCAACCTATCTACAAAATCAATTTATTATGCTCGTTTAAGGCAATTTTTTTAGGCCAGGCAAGCTAGCAGATAATAGAATGAAGGAAAAAATGAAAGAATTTTTTCATGCGCAAAATTAAAATTTATGTAATTTTTTTGGGTAAATCAGTATTTTTTGTTCAAGTCCTAAAGGAATGGAGTAGGTGTAAATGAAGATTTTTTGAAGGGCTCCACTTGTAATTTCATAACTTTTTTGAAGAAAAGTATAATTTAACATTTCTAGAGGGGGTCTAAATGTAATTATTTCTTTTTAACTTTTTATTGGTTCTTTATTTTTAGTTATGAAAATATAATATTTGAGATTAATTTGTAAGCTTTTTATTAAATTTATTGAATACTAAATTTATATCATATATCTTTTTTTTCAAAGGAAAACGAAATTACAATTTCATGATAAAGAGAATTAGCAACATCAAAGATCAGAAAGAACCCATTATAGAAAGGGCAGTTGAGCATTAACTTAATTCTAAAACAATCAGAGACCACTTCCAATGGAGATTGAATCAGGTATTCATAACTCTCTTGTTCCTAGATCAACATGACAGCCATTGAGTTTTCTTATAAGTGTATGTTGAGAAAAATTTGTAATTCATGCGCCTTTTTTTTCTTCACTTTATGACTAGTTTGCTAGAGGTTATATATATAGGGAGAAATATAATTTTGGTCCAATTTTTTAGGGACGGTGGCAATTTTAGTTTGGGTCTAATTCAAAATTGTAAATCAGGATAGTAATTTTTGAAAAATGGCAATTTATGTACTAAACACCCTAATTTTGCCGAAATTGCGCACATAATGATCACGTAACCTCATAAATTTGGGAATTTCTCCAAAATTTGGGGAATTGGCTTACATGAAAGTAATTTTTCAGTGGTGCTTACATGGCTAAGGTAACGTGTTTTAAAATTTTACGTAAGCAGCGGTTGAAAAAAATACTTCTGCATAAGCTAATTGACAGAATTTTGGAGAAATCCTAAAATTTATATTGTCATGTGCACATCATGTGCACAATTCGAGCAAAATTAGAGTATTTTGTCCTTAATTGCCATATTTTGAAGATTATTGTCCTGATTCAGTATTTTGAATTGGACCTGAATTAAAATTGCCATCGCCCCTAAGAATCTGGCCCAACATTGTATTTTTTTTCTATATATATGTGTATATATATATATATGTTGTGACTTACAAAATCATAGAAGGTTAAATCATTAATAGAATAAACATATTTAGGTTTCAATTGTTGATTTTGATTTTTCTTTTCAAAAAGCTTTATTTGAAATTCAAAGGGAAAGCCAAAAGAATTGTCTTTCCACCTTCAAGATTGAGCATTTTCAGTTTTAAGTCTGAACATCTTATAAAATTTATATTTAGAATAAAAGATCTAAACAAATGAAGAAGAGTGAAGATCACTCACATGTAAATTTGTTTTTTGACGAAAAAAAAAAAGAAACAAAATGAAAGAATGATCTACAATACCTTGTGAACTCTTTGAGGCACTTGTGACGGTGGTGGGAATTCAACGGCCCGGGAAAGAGCACACCATTAATTCTCCAACATCCATAGAAGTTATCTCTCTCAAGTATTGTCTACAAGGTGAGAAATTAATATTGGTTAGAGTTTATACAAAACTATATAAAATTGAAAGTTGAATGTAGTTGAATCATTGAGAAGATCTACATTGCTTTCTTGGTTTGACCCGTACTCCATCTTTTCTCCTGTGCACAAAGAATTTTTCGGAAGATGTGTGTGTGTGGGGGTAGGGGAGGGAGAGAATGCAAGAGACAATGACAAGAGAGTGAGTAAGCAACTAATGAGTAATAAAAATATATTTATGACACATGAAATTGTGTCCAAATTTGAAATATTTGTAATGTTGCAATAATTTGAATAACTAAATCACAAAAAAATTACTTTTATATTAAAAAAGGGTCCACCATATAATTTTATTTAATAACTGCTCACTAACTATATATAATTAATTTACCGCATAAATAGTAAGTATAGTAAATCATATTCATCATAAAATGACTTTTCAATAATATCCTGCAAATATGTATGCAATTTAATAGATTTTTAGTAAGGCCTAATATTGAAATTAAAATGTAAGTATGTAGACTGTATTCAATATTTTCTATTTCTGCTATTAGGGTGTGGATACTAAATTAACTGTGATGCTCTTGCTAGTTCAATACAAAATTTTAAACTTCATGTGTAATTATTCAAATATAAGTAATCAAATAAATTTCAACTTAAAATAAAAAGTACTTATCGATTATTTTTTGTAAGCAAATGCGACTAAAAAATGTATTAATTATTAAAAGCATCTAGATCATTAATTGGCCGTATGATCATAGATAATTAATATGCATTTTAATTGTGTACGGATATGTGTTTTTATTATGTACAAATATTTATAATTAATTCATGACTAGGTATGAGATATTTCTAATATCTGCATAAGAATGAGGAGAAATTAAATAAATGATGATTTCTCTTGAGTGGTCGTATATATATATAGAATTTCCAAAACCCAATATATGAACCACGAATTTAAATTTTTAATTAAGTTAACAATTAGCGAATAATAAAATAGAAAATTTCTAAATTAAATAAAATCCTTTTGCTGAGACCTAACTTCCACCATTTAATGTAATGCATTTTGCAAGTTGCATACATTATCTTTGCACCTAAATCAACTTTCTAAATACAATATCTTGAAATGGATTGCCAGATTAGATATTTTTAATTATATACTCTATATGTACACAAATATTTTATACATAAATAAACAAATAAATTAAAAAATAAAAATATACTATCTAGTATAATAATATATGTTATATATACACACATATAGAGAGAGATAGCCCACGGCCACGGAATATGGAAGAAATCGAAGCCATTATTTATTAATCATTTTTAAATTTACAAGATAGTTAAATTATAAAATCGAACTAGTGTGTATTGCACACTTAAATACGTGCGTAAAAAACAAGAGAATTATATTAAATAAAAAAAGAAAGATAGAAAAAATGAAAAAATTACGGTGATGAAAAAAAATGGATAAGGGAGAGAAAAGAGTTATCTATACAAGAACAAAAATAAAAGTATAGAAAGAGAAAGAGTTTACACGATCCTAAAAATGTATTTATTCGTAGTTTGATTTAATAAAAGTTTTTGTTAAATCTTTTAAAGTATTTCCCTTGTTTTCAAACTTGTGAAAGAAAGGGAAAAAAACACTTTTTACTTACGATTGCTTTGATTTTTTTTAATCAATATATATAAACTTTATCTTGATCAATATTACTCAACTGATAAGTAATATCATATATCTTTTTTTTTTCAAAGGAAAATGAGATTATCATTTCATGAAAAAGAGAATCAGCAAAATCAAGGACCACAAAGCACCCATTACAGAAACGACAGTTGAGCAACATAATTCTATAACAGTCAGAGACCACTTCCAATGGAGATTGAATCAGGCATTCCATAACTCTCTTGCTCCCAGATGAACATGATAGCTATTGAGTTTTCAACATAGAATTGCGATATGGAAGAAGGCTGCATGTTATGTTCATGATCAGAGTATTCACCTGCCTTGTCAAATCTGCTCAAATTTTAGTGATAGTAAGGATGCATATTATGATTTTTAAATGAAATTTTAGAAGTTTTGAAGATGCATGAGAGTAAGTGCTCACCAGAGCCTAGTAAATCACGCGGTACATGATGAACGTTGCAACGTCGTTCACCTTCTCATGGAAATAAAACTAAGAAGAAAAAAATCTGGTTAGGAAATTAGTGCAAGTAAATTGTATTTCTTGGAACACAAATAATTAGAACTCTTGTAGAAAAAATATATACATTTGAATCAAATGGATAATATTTTAATAACACAATATTTAGGACATATAACTTTGATGTCGCTTAAATAATTTATAACTTCACGAACTACTTTTTGAAAATAAATAAAATTTCTCTCTAAACATTCATATCATGAATGATGGATTATACGGTGCAGCGTGGCTAAAAGAAGATCATAAATTTTATAATTTTATGTCGAAATATATTGTTTGTTACATGATGAAAGCAAACGGTTGGTTACTCTTATAACGTAGAAGTACTTCCATATTATTTATAACTATATACATGTCTATGAAATAGTGTCATGTTGATTTCAATATATCTGTGTCTACTTGACAGAAAGACACGTATACTTAAATTAACTTACATTCTTTCTTTATCTACTAAACTATGACTACCATAATTATATTAACTAACGTCTATTCTATATCTACTTAAACTAAAATACACGTAGTTAAGAGACATGTATTGTTATATTAACTACCGTATCTTCTGTATCTACTTAACTAAGAGGCACGTAGTTGTATTAACTAGCGTATCTTATGTATCTATATAACTAACAGACACTTAGTTAAGAGACGGGTGCAGTTATATTAATTAATCT
>NW_011628102.1:49703-73186 GCF_000512975.1 Sesamum indicum | reverse complement strand
AATATAAGTGTATGGTCCTTTGTTATATTAGAATGGCTTCTTTCAAGATTTTCTTATAGTGGATATAATAAAGTGTGAATTCTTAAAGAAAAAATTAAACCTACCTCTAACATCTCCAAAATATATTCCGACTGTTCCTCGCATCTCAAAAGTCGGAGAGAAATTGCTCTAGATTCCACAGTGCTAGATGCAGTTAGATCCCGTTTCTTCCTTTGTGAAGATCCTGCACTGCTTGAAGATACTTGCTCCTACAAGATTGAATTTTAATTCTTAGTTGATAAGTAAACCATAAACATAAAATAGAAGGGTGAGAATGATTTGTAATTCATGTGCCTTTTTTTCCCCTTTATGGGTAGTTTGCTAGAGGTTATATATATATATATATATATATTTAGTAACTTACAAAATCATAGATGGTTAAACGATTAATAGAATCAACATATTCAGGTATCAGTTGACGACATAACAACTATATGCATGTACAAAGTGTTCATCCCTTAATTTGGTTTGACTACATGACAACTATATGCATGTACAAAGTGTTCATCCCTTAATTTGGTTTGACTGGCAATAGATTTGCTCTAATTAAGTTCTACTTCATTGTATGTATTTACTGTACAACATCTTTGTTGGCTTGTTGAATTCTTATATCAAGAGGTAATTCAAAACAAGCAGTAAATAAACATAACACTTAATTAAATCTGATCTTAAAATAAAAAAAGTATTGTACTAATTTATGTCATTAAATTTATTAATTTGTTTGAATTTGTAACAACTTATCACAATTTTAACCTAATTTCATTTGAGCACTCAACTTTTAACAATCCTAGATTTAACACTTTGTTGTTTGGATTGGCATGTAATTCCCATCCACAATGCATTAAATTTATCAGTTTAAAGAAAAAAAAGACAAGAGAAAGAGAGAGTTTTAAGATGGAGAAGAAAGAATCTTTCCCACAGATTGAACAGTATGACATCCCTCCCCCACACCCCCCACCCCACACACACACATACCAAGATAGACTGAGAAAAACAAAAAGTATTACGATTGAGAAAAAAGAATTTTTTCCACATATAGAATCTCATATAAAAAAATTAGGTAAGCCAATTTTGATTTTTTTTTTGTCAAAAAGCTTTATTTCAAATTCAAAGGGAAAGCCAAAATGCGTGTGTGTGTGTGAGTGTTTTTGTGTAAATTTAAAAGGTGTGAATGTAATACAGACAATTCTCACAATTTTATTTAATGATATCTACACTCACTTATATAAGATATTTTCATAACAAAGTGTCAGGATGATGCCACGTTAATACATCATATAGACATAGCACTATCTTTACCGTTTATTATCAAACACCAAAGGTAAGCAAATATTTATTAAATACAATTTCTTACAGATCCTTGAATAGATGACTAGAGTGAAATTACTAATTTACAAAAGATTTAAAGCCTAAAAAATAAAAAGAAAAATCAACAACTACAAATATGCACGACTTTAATAGGAAATATAAATATATTTATGACACATGAAATTGTGTTTCGAAACATATTCGAAACATTTTTAATGTTGCAATAATTTGAATAATTTAACTAAATCGCAAAAAAATTACTTTTATATAAAAAAAAAGGGTCCACCATATAATTTTACAGACCAAAGCTACTCACTGGCCATATATAATTAATTTACCACATAAATTAATAGTAAGTATAGTAAATCATATATATCACATAAAATGACTTTTCCATAATACCCTCCAAATGTGTAGGCAATTTAAGCGATTTTTAGTAAGGTCTAATATTGAAATTATTAATGACACATAATTGAAATTAAATTTGAAGTATGTAGACTGTATTTTGTATTTTCTATTTCTGCTATTATGGCGTGGACTCTAAATTAACTGTGATGCTCTTGCTAGTTTAATAGAAAGTATGAAATTTTATGTGTCATTATTCGAATATTAGTAATCAAATAAAATTCAACTTAAAGTAAAAAGTTCGATTACTTTTTGTAGGCAAATGCAGCTACAATTTAGTCGCATATAGAAACAAATAAATGTAATAATTATTAAAAGTATACAGATCATTAATTGGCCGTACGATCATAGATAATTACTATGCATTTTTGTTATGTACGGGACCTTCAATGCGGAAATATATTTGTACTGTGTACAGATATATAATTTATATTATGTACGAATATAATTAACTCATGACTAGGTAGAAGATATTTATAATATCTGTATTAGAATGTGGAGAAATTAAATAAAGGATGATTTTTCTCGAGTCATAGTATATTGATAACGGTAGAGAAATACCGAAAGGATGAAACTACCCTTTACTAAGGGCAACATGGTAAAATCAATGAAAGCAAACAAGAATCTGTTTGAGCATGGAAGGATATCCTAACCCAAAAGTTTCACCACGCATCGAGGAGTCATATCAGCCTGGGAAAAAGGTTGTCTTAATTATAGCCAATCTGCCTCGATCTATATAAGGGAACCTGAGCACATTAAGCTCTTTTAGCCTATACGTTCAGATGATCCTATATATACGAAGAATTACGGCATAAGAAGGTGATCCTATACGTTCAGATGATCCTATATATACGATCAGTTTCACCCTCCTGTGTTGCAGGATACAGATTCATTCGAAAGGCAGCCCGAGATCGCGGTCCAAGGTCGCTTTTCGAGCCGGATCAGTTTGGCGCTGTCTGTGGGAACGAACGAGCATGGAGGGAAATTTAGGGACAAACGCTCAGGGGACGGATGTGAATTTAGGTAACGCGGAACGGATTGTTCAATTGACCCGAGACGAGCTTCAACAAATGATGGAGGAGGCCAGTCGTAACGCCATTGTGGCATATGAACGGAGAACTACGACACCCCTTGATAGAGAAGCCACGAGAAGGAAGTTGTTCATGGATAGAGAGCATGACAGGACCTCTGAAGGCGTAAGCAGACGAAACGTTGATAAAGGACGACGGGCATCATCTGAGGTCGGATCGAGTAGTAGAGACAGAAGCCACCTCAAAGGACCAGCCATCTCCAGAGCTGAAGTAGAAGGCATGTCCAAACAAATTGCAGTCCTAGGAAAGCAATAGACGAACTTAAAAGACGAGGAGAATTAGTATCACGGCACAGGAACTCCCCTTTTTGCAACCAAATCTTAACAGAAGTCGTGAATCCCAACTTCAGGATGCCCGACTTGCCAAAATACGATGGAAGCAAAGACCCCCAGGAGCACCTCGCTGCATTCGATCTGGTAATGAACCTCTACGGGCAATCTGGCCCTATTACTGCTAAACTGTTTGTTACTACATTAACAGGTAAGGCACAAGAGTGGTTCACCAACCTTCCACCTGGTTGCATTGAGACCCATGAACAACTACAAAAATTTTTGTTTCATTTCGCTAGCAAAAAGAAGCAGAAACGATCAGCAACACACCTATTTACCATCAGACAACACGAGGCCGAAACTCTGAAAACCTTCATGGGGCGATTCAATAATGAAACCTTGGAGGTGCAGGACCTAAGAATCGATATGATGGTTAGCATACTAATTCATGGGCTGAAGAAAGGACCCTTCGCTTCAGCTTTGGCCCGGGACCCCCCCATAGACGTTGAGCAGCTAATGAACCTCGCCCAAAAGTATATTGACGAAGAGGATATGAACGCCATGAAGGACGGAGAATGGAAGATGGGATTGGATCGAAGTAAAGATCATAGGCATCCTATTCATGTGGAGGATCGGAGACATAACCACGACAGAAATAAGGAACCCGTTTATCAACAAAGGTTCGGCAATTATACCCCGTTGAATACGACCAGAGCGAAGGCCTTAATGGTGGTAGAGAAAACTAACGCCTTGAAGTGGCCTAAGCCCACAAGATACACTCCAGCCAAGAAATTCTCCAGTAAGTATTGCCGGTTCCACAGGGAAAAGGGACATGATACGGAAGAGTGTTACCAACTCAAAGACGAGATAGAACGCCTTGTACGGCAGGGATATTTCAAGGATCAAATCGCAAGAGAGTTACGTGATGGGAATAACCGAAGCAGATCTGGAAGCCGAGAGAGGAGGCAAATCAGGGGGAATGAAGACGATAGAAATCCAAAAACAAGAGAAAATGCCCCAATCAAAGGAGTAATACACACAATCGCTGGTGGCTCGGAACCGGAACAATCCAAGAGGTTGAGAAAGAGATTTAACAGAGAACATGGGCGCACTACAGAGAAGCAAATCATGAGTATCTCACCAGATGTAGAGATAAGTTTCAATTCGCGAGACGCCAAAGACAGATTTATGACGGATAACGACCCCATGGTTATCAAGATGCATATTACCAATTTTACAGTCCACAAGGTATTGGTGGACAATGGCAGTTCGGCAGATATCATCCTGATGGAAGTTTTAGACAAGATGGGCCTCGATAATGCTAAGTTGGCACCGGTCGCAACACCGCTGGTCGGATTTGGAGGTAGCGAAGTGCAATCGCGGGGCACGATCGATCTACCAGTATCCATAGGTGAGGAGCCGAGGAGAAAAACATTGATGGTAAAATTTCTAGTAGTCAATACCCCTTTTGCCAATAATGTTATATTAGGTAGACCAGGACTTAACTCTTTCAGGGCCATAGTATCTACCTACCACAGCAAAATGAAATTCCCAACACCCAACGGGGTAGGAGAGGTGTCATGCGATCACTTTGAGGCAAAGAAGTGCTATAATTTGTCTTTGAAAAAGGGCAACATCGAGGAGAAGAGGAGGAAATTAGATATCCTAGATGAAGAGCCTGACAGCCAGAAGACCATAAGGATCGAGTCAATTGATAAGCATAAGGAAGTGGGGATAGTGGATGGAGACCCGACCAGAGTAACTAGAATCGGGTCTGGAATGACAAAGGAATTGGAAACTATGATTATCACTTTTCTGCGGAATAACTCGGATGTGTTTGCATGGGACCGTGCGGATTTTAGAGGAATAAGCTCGGAAGTGATCGTCCATCGATTAAATGTCGATCCAACAGCGCGATCTATCCAGCAAAAGAAGCGATCATCAGGTGTAGAAAAGAATGCTATCATCAAAGGAGAGGTTGAGAAGCTGTTGGCAGCGCGATATATTTTGGAGGTCCATTATACCGATTGGCTATCTAACGTAGTGGTCGTACCAAAGGCACCAGGAAAGTGGAGAATGTGTACTGATTTCACCGACTTGAATAAGGCGTGCCCTAAAGACCCGTACCCGCTCCCAAGAATTGATGCGCCTGTAGATTCAACTACTGGATTTAAACTCTTCTCCATGATGGACGCCTACCAAGGTTACCATCAAATTAGCATGGCACCTGAGGATCGGGCAAAGAGATCTTTTGTAACTAACGAAGGTATCTACTGCTATAATGTTATGCCTTTTGGGCTAAAAAATGCAGGTGCAACATACCTTCGTTAGTTACAAAAGATCTCTTTGCCCGATCCTCAGGTGCCATGCTAATTTGATGGTAACCTTGGTAGGCGTCCATCATGGAGAAGAGTTTAAATCCAGTAGTTGAATCTACAGGCGCATCAATTCTTGGGAGCGGGTACGGGTCTTTAGGGCACGCCTTATTCAAGTGTTATGCCTTTTGGGCTAAAAAATGCAGGTGCAACATACCAAAGGCTAGTAAACAAGATGTTCGAGAATCAGATCGGGAAAATAATGGAGGTGTACGTGGACGATATGCTCATAAAGAGCCAGAAACCCGAGGATCACCTGGCTCACCTGGAGATCGCCTTCAACATCATGCGAACTTCTGGGATGAAGCTTAATCCGAGCAAGTGCACATTCGGAGTGGGAGGCAGCAAATTCTTGGGCTATATGGTCAGTAGCCGGGGCATAGAGGCAAACCTAGAGAAAATCGAGGCCATATTGCAGCTGAAATCCCCGGCATCAGTAAAAGAGGTCCAGAAGCTAACTGGTAAGATCGCGTCCCTTAATCGTTTTATTTCTAAATCTGCAGATAGAGGTTTGCAATTCTTTAAAGTTCTTAGAAAACCAAAGGATTTTAGATGGACCGATGAATGTGAGCTCGCATTTAAAGAGTTAAAGAATTATCTGAAATCCCCACCCTTACTGGCCAATCCAAAAGTGGGGGACGTATTATATTTATACCTGGCAGTATCTGAGAATGCGGTCAGTTCGGTATTGGTAAGAGAAGAAAATAGAATACAGAACCCAGTGTATTACGTCAGTAAAATGTTGCAAGGAGCAGAAAGGAGATACGCGATGATCGAGAAATTAGTCTTGGCATTAGTAATAACAGCATGGAGGCTCAGACCTTACTTCCAATCGCATCAAGTGATCGTGTTAACAGACCAGCCCCTGAAGACCATCTTGACTCGACCTGAAATATCCGGGAGATTAGTGAAGTGGGCAGTCGAGTTGGGGGAGTACGCCATCGATTATCAAGCAAGGATAGCGAAAAAAGGACAAATATTGGCCGACTTTATGACAGAATTGACCGGGGAACCAACCCAAAAGCTCGACACCTGGATGCTACACGTAGATGGGTCATCTAATGCCCACAATGGAGGCGCGGGAATTTTCATTCAAGGACCAGGAGTGGAGATAGAGGTCGCTGCTCGGCTCTCTTTCCCGACGACGAACAACGAGGCAGAATATGAGGCCTTAATCTTAGGGCTGGACTTGGCCTACGAAGCAGGAGCAAGGATGTTAGAAGTCTTTACCGACTCGCAGCTCGTAACCATGCAGATAGAAGGAAGCTACGAGACAAAAGAGAAGACCATGACGCTATACAAGCTAGAAAGTTGAAGTTTAGGGCCCCCAGGTTCACCTTAGTTGGATTGCAATTGTACAAAAGATCCATTGAAGGGCCGCTCCTTAAATGCCTGGATGAGAAACAAGCTAACTATGTGATGTCAGAAATACACGAAGGAAGCTGCGGTAATCATTCCGGGGCAAGATCGCTCGCGCAAAAACTAACTAGACAGGGATATTTTTGGCCGACCATGCTGAATGATGCAAAAGAACTCGTCTGGAAATGTGAAAGTTGCCAGAAACATGCCTCGCGAATACACGTTCCAGCTGCGCCTCTTCAACCAATCCAAATCACATGCCCATTCGACCAATGGGGAATTGATATCCTGGGTCCTTTTCCTCCCGCCAAAGCACAAAAGAAGTTTATAGTGGTCGCGGTTGAATACTTCTCTAGGGGAAATGACAGATTTAGTCCCATAGGATAAGGTAGATCTCACTTTCGGTCCATTGCTTTTTGGGGCCAACAGTTTTAGTCCATTAATTTTTTGAAATTAACACATTTAGTCCCATTTCATCTCGAAATTGTAAAAGAACACCCAGCTTGCTAGAATGGTATCAGAGCCTAGGTTTATTGAAGAAATATATGATTATATTACATTTTGATATTATCCACTAATGGAGGAGACTTTTCAAGATAATATGGAACCGAACGAAAGTTCGAGTTACTGTGAAAACAGGGAATATTTCCAGACTCTGGAAATACAAAGAAGAGAATTTCTCATGGAAATTTTTGACAAATGTGACAATGGTCCCAAGAGGATTGACCCGAAGCTTCTCACGCCAGAGGAAAAACAAGAATGGCTAAGAAATTTCGATGTTCGACAAGTACTACCAGGAAATGCAGTGAGACGCCTACATTCCACTGAAGTCCATGGTAGAATCCCAGCCAGGAGAAACAGAACGGGTAAATTCCTACATAATTTCAGTTCAAAAAATTATGACTAATTGGAAAGAACTCGAGCCAGATACATCAAAGATCTCCCAAGATCTGAGGGAGCTACAAAAGACGGTTCAAGACTATGGACATAGGTTAATACATATACCTATGAAAATAGAATCTTTAAGCCAAAAGGTGGACGAGGTCCTTAAGATCCTTCCCGATCTACACAAGGGTCTCACAGATTTGAAGGCCGAAATCACAGATCTGAAGAAAAACCAACGAGAGAACCCTGAGACCTCTAGATCCAGACAGGAGAGAATCAGGGACGCCCTCAGAACAATACCTCTTCTACACCAGAAGGGGAAGGCTACGGAGATTCCAAAGCCAAGGTCAAGAGAAGATCTGATCATTGCATCTATCAGATCTATAAAATAATGGAGATAACAAGAGCAGATCTTTCAGATCTACAGGAACTAGCGGAATCCTTTTCCCAACTCGGGATCGTGGATTTAGTTAATATCCAAACAAATGAGATCACTCCAGCACTACCACCACCGGAAGGAAGTACATGTTCTAATGATCCTCCACAAGATCAACCGATGAGGAGAGTGTGGATTTCCACACTAATGCCACACCAACATTTGTGGGAACCAGATTAAAGGAAAATCCAAGAAGAAATCCAAAAAGAGTGCCGGAGAATACACTTTGGGCAAGGACCATGCTCCAGCCCTTACATCCATACGGCGCTATACTAAATCTGGATATTATCGATTTTCGAAATACCAAAAAATTGATAGACGAATGGGTTGCAGCAATCAAGATAGCAGCAACTACCCTGGAGCTCGACAAAGAAAATTTCATAAAGCTTGTAGAGTTGAGCTTGGAGGGATCTGTAAAAATCGGATGGGATAATACCCCAGAAGATACCAAAGCCAGCATCCTTGCCGGAGATTCGAAAGGCGCGATAGCTGACCGGCTAGGAAGGCTTATCAAGATACACTTCATCGGAGATGGATATTTCGAAGGAAGTAGGGCAGAAAAAGATAGGGAATATGCACAAGCTCTTTTCAGCCTCGAATTAAGAAGTATTTGCGCTGTAGATGAATATATCTATTGGTTCCGCAAGTATTTCTTCCAAAGTAGAGTAGCAACAGAAGTAGCAGCTCTAATGTTCTTCGCAAAAATATGCAGTCCATGGAGGGAAATGTTGATCCAATCATACAAAGTACCTGAAGGACAGCTGGATTCAGTGGCGCGAAGAATGTCCTTCCTTAAAGACAAGTTGAAGGACTATCCAGAAGAACATGAAAAGACTGAGAGGTAAATTAAACGAACCCCTCTCTGTTGTGATAACAATGATTTTCCAACTATTATAGGAGAACTCAAGTGAGCCAAAGAAAAGGAAGAAGCAGAATAGTGACTCCTACACTAGGAGTTCCAGAAGAACCTTTTCCCGACGGAGATCATGGTGGTCCAAGTCCAAAGCCAGAACATACAAAGCTGGACAAGGAACAGGACCAACAAGGGCTTCATCCAAAGGATCTAGATGAACAGATGCAAGATCCACCGGAAGAGCCCCTACAAGAAGAACTTTCAGACGGGCCCATACTCGAGCCAACGAAAGTTTTAAAGATTGCAATTGCTGGACTTGTGGAGCAAAAGGACATATATCTCCCGATTGTCCGCAAAAACGTGGTGAATTAAGAAAATTTGAAGCCACGGATGACATCCTAGATGCCGTTTACTATGGTGACTTGGTACCCATCTACCAATTCGAAGATCTTCCTTCAGACGAAAGCGTCTATGAGGAGGAAATAGAGACTGATTCGGATGGATCTTCAACCGAGTCAGAATAACTACATTCAAGGAGATAGGCTTCAAACCTCCGAAAGCCTATCAGTATTCTTTTCCAGAATGACGGTGTCAAACAAAACCATGGAAAGAATCATGCGGCAAGATTCCAACCTCAGCCCATATGATGGATTTAGGATTGGAGGAATTGGGAAAGTCCTGAACCAGATAGGACTAAACCAAAGGAAGCATCACATAATCTACAAAGTAAGTTCAGGTGAGTTTGCTATACCTATGGAACTTACTGGTAATGTGATGGAAATGCAGTTAATTCCTAAAGAAGAAATTCTTGAAGAATTGAGTAAGCTTAGAGAAGAAGTAGCCGTTACTATGAAATGGATCCACATAGGAACTATTGAAGTAGTAATAAAAGCAACTTTTAAGGAAGGGATTGATTCAGAAATACATTTATCAATAATGGATAGAAGAATCAATAACTTAAGGGATGGTTGTCTTGGAACAATGATAGGTAACTTGTATGCAGGAAAACTGATGTTTGACATTCATCCTAGGATTGCATACAACCTAGCTGACAAAGATTTTAGTAGAGTCTTAACCCTTCATCAAGATTTTAAAAGAAAAGATCTAATGAGAGATGGAAATAGACCGTATTCTATAACTTATAGAATTGCATATGCCCTTTCCAATACGCATCATTCAGATTTGTTTAGACCGTATTCTATAACTTATAGAATTGCATATGCCCTTTCCAATACGCATCATTCAGATTTGTTTCTTACGAAAGAGTATATTGAGATTCCTAGAATTTTCAAGGAGTTCGCTAAGGTCATGACACCAAATCCTATTAGGATACCTAGAATAGGTGGTGTTGATATCATCATAAAAGATGACCCAGTTTTAGATAAACAACTTAGCTCTAGAACTGATTTCAGTAGTCGAATGTCCTTTTCGGAAGATAGGATTACAGGCTATAAAGGAAAGGAGAAAGAATTATTAAAAGCTTTAACTCCTCAAGAGATTAGGGTAGATAACGTAAAACTTAGATGCCCTGAAGGATGGAAAGAAATACAAGTTATATTTGACATCACTAAGAAAGAGAATTTTTTCCCTTGTGATGACTTATATCATTTGCAGCAACCTGTTGTTGGAAGATATGAAGGCATGTTAGAAATAGCAGGTCATGAAATTTTAGTTGCAGGTGTTGCAGGAAGAGAAAATGGAAGTATGATTTTGGGGTTAAGTTTCTTTGAAGATCATAAACCATGGGGAAGAAAAGGTAACGGAATGGAATTCAGTCTTGATGGTGTCACCATAAGGATTGAATGACAAGTCCTTTTTCTATATACATATCTGTTGGTATGTGTATGACTTTGGGGTTAAGTTTCCTCGAAGATCATAAACCATGGGGAAGAAAAGGTAACGGAATGGAATTTAGTCTTGATGGTGTCACCATAAGGATTGAATGACAAGTCCTTTTTCTATATACATATCTGTTGGTATGTTATATGATCAATATAAGATGGAGTATTTTCCAGCTTATATTGATTCAGGATCAGCTATTTGCACGGCAAAACCTGGAGTTTTCCCTAATGAAGCAAGGGAAACTTTACCCGTCATTGCAGGAAGGGATTTTTCACAAAAAATCCTGATACTCAATAAGGGAATACGAGAAGCCAAGATCATGATTGGAGGAGCATTTGGATCACCCTGGTTTAGGGTAAAAACACCTCCTATTTACTTTCATGATACATGTGTCGATATCTTGCTAGGTAACAATTTCATTCAAACATTTGCAAGATATATGCAGGATAATCAAAGAAATCTGTTAATCTTTACTACTAACTGTGGTAGTGAGATACAGGTGTTGCGAAGAGAAAAGGCATTCAACAGGATAATGCCAATAAATTTTCGCAGCAAACGTGGTGATTTTGATGCCAAATTAACTCATCCAAAAATGCAGGATAAGAGGAAATTTGGTAAGGTCCTTTTGTCTTTCATGCAACAGGGACTCATAGACAGCGATAGCTCCTATAAGGAATCCGAGGAGGAAATCCTAAACCTTAAAGAAGCGCTACTAGGAATGAAAGCACTCGATATCAGCGAAGAAAGCAGGCTTTCTCTTGAGAATGTCAAGAGGCTTATTCAGAGGAATTTCAGTGAAAATCCTCAGGCTTGGTGGGATAGGAACAAGATCGAAGCTACTCTTAAGGTCAAAGACGAATGCAAATACGAGTATGTTCGATACAAGCCTATCCAAATGAACATGGAGGATAAGAAGGATATGTAGATGATAATCAAAGAGCATATCAGTCTTGGACTCATTGAACTTGGAATCTCTACCTACAGTAGCCCTGGATTTTTGGTAAGAAACCATGGCGAGATCAAGAGAGGTAAACCCAGGTTGGTTATTAACTATCAAGGTATTAATAAGATATTAGAATTTGATGGTTATTACATTCCTAGTAGAGAACACTTAATTGATTGCATTAAAGGAGCAAAAGTGTTTTCTAAATTCGATTGCAAATCTGGGTTTTATCAGATTAAGATGGAGAGTGAATCAAAGAAATTTACTGCGTTCTCCCCACCACAGGGACAGTATATCTGGAATGTGCTTCCAATGGATTTTGCTAATGCACCCCAGATATTTCAAAGAAAAATGGATAATCTTTTCAAAGATTATTTTGAGTTCATGTTTGTCTATATTGACGACATACTAATTGCATCCAAAAATATGAAAGAGCATATTAAACATCTTGAAATATTTTCCGATGCATGCTATAAAGAAGGTTTAGTAATTTCTGAAAAGAAAGCCACTATTGCAGTCAATAAGATTGAATTTTTAGGAATCCTTATTGACGAAACAGGGATTGAGTTGCAGGACCATATTGTGGAAAAAATCCGCAATTTTCCAGATGTACTCAAAGACAAGAAGCAATTACAAAGCTTCTTGGGAGTTGTTAATTTTGCAGGAATCTTCATTAAGGATCTTGCAAGATACAGAAAGGATTTCCGACCACTCTTGAAAGAAACGGAGAGTTCAAAGTGGAAATGGGAAGAAATCCACACCAAAAGGGTTCGTGAGCTAAAACAAGTTTGCAGTAACCTTCCAAAGCTTGCTATACCGCAAGACGGGGATGAATTGGTAGTCTACACAAATGCCAATGATTACAGATGGGCGGCAGTACTCATGAAGAAGATAACTACAGGGGAGGAACCCTGTAGATATACCGGAGGATTGTTCTCAGAACAACAAGCCAAAGTTTGGCACATAAACGAGAAAGAATTCTTTGCGGTTTGGAAGGCTTTCAAAAAATGGCCTTTATTTTTACTTGCTAAAGAATTTACTTTAAAAGTTGATAATACTAATGTTAAGGCTTTCTTAAAGAATAAATTAGAATAAAAAATAGAGAAAGCTCGTATTATCAGATGGCAAGCTGAATGCCAATATTATTGTTATAATATTGTCGTCATAAAATCTCATGAAAATGTTCTTGCAGATTTCCTGACAAGAGATGGAGGCATCTGAAGCAAATTCCATCATGCTGAGACTCAGGCACCTCCGGGAAAACCTCGAGGAGCTTGACAGAAAGTTCAGACAACTAGCAGTCAAAGCCCAAGTTGCCGGACAAATCCAAAGAGCCGATCTAGACACTGTTCAGGTCGCAATAAGAAGTTCCCTACTAGCATCCACTTCGCTATGGAACGACCTACGAGAATCAATTTGGAAGGCGTCACCTTCGGGGATGACTCACGAGTTGAGGGAGCATGACCCAAAATATGCCTTTAGAGTAAGGGGCTCTACACCTGTAGCGTCGGATTCAAGTACTGATTGCACAAGGCCATTACCAGACTCTGGTGAAACGGCAATAATTGAATCACAGGAAGTGCAAACTCCTGTAGGTTCAAGTCAACCCAGCACCTCAGGGGTTAAAGAGGGAGAGATTAGCCTTAGGCCAATGACAGGCACCTCTAAGGCTAATACTAATGAAGTAATATCTTCTTCTGCTTGGCAGGATTATCAGCGTATGTGGAAAAAATTAATTTCCTGCAAAGGAGTCAATCTAGGCAAGACCATTATCGAAACGTCCGGAAAATATAACAGAGTCTGGATGTTAGAAGGGTCTAAACCAGAAGATATTAGAGAATGGTATGATTTTGGAGCCCTTGCTTCGGTTCATACTATGTCACCGAGTTTTCCGGAACTCTCAAAACTTCCGGAGTGGATTAGTGGGGCGGTCTTTGATTCATGGCAAAACAACCCCCACTTGAAAAGAGGCGATGTTCTGGAGATAAAATTTGTTTCAGTAGCTCCAGAAACTGCAGGAAAAGGGTCTCATCCAGCATTCCATTTCATGAAGCTGCAAAGGCCAGATATGGTAGCTTTCAACAAAATCAAAGCTGCCTCAGGAGAAGCTCCCTTGGTATCAGCCATTAGCGAAGATAGTATCTCTACAAGGAGAGCTTGGGGACTATGGGTCTGTCTCACCAGATGGACAAAGTCAAGTATCCATTCAAGATTTTCTCAAACAAAGTGAATGGATCATTCCTGTTGAATTCCATGACAGGAAAAAGCACGGAGTTTGCTGAAAGCCTATTCGAAAAGAAGAGGATGTTAATCTGGGAAAATAAGCTGCCGACAACCGAAGCCACAAGGATGAAGACGTGCAATATGTTGCATGTTGGGCAATGGCATAACCATTTGTGCCCTTGCTGCGAGAAACAAGAAAAGCCCCTGTTCGGGACAAAGATTTGGGTCACGAAAAATAAACCCGAACCAGACCAAGATAAGAGAAAGAGAAAAATTTTTACCAAGAGAAGTAAAAGTTAAACGATGTAAAAAATTGAGAGGATAAGACTGTCGGCAGAAAAAGCCAACAGTCAGCCAAGCAGCCAGCTGGAGATCATGTGACCGACAAACCATTATGACAGACAGCTGGAAATCACAAGGCGATGACGAACGCAATGATGTCATCATAAAAACAAGTTTGGAGTCCGAATTTGAAGTCCGCGGACGCCTATAAATAAAGATGCAAGGAAACAGAAGGGGATCATCAGAAAACTTCTCTTACTCTTCAAAGCATTAGAATTCTGAGTCATTTTTCTGTAATATTTCAAATTTTCAGTTTATGGGGGTTTCCCCAACAAGTTAAGTCCTCTACACCATGAGAGGCTAAATAGTTGTTTCCTCCAACGGAGGAATAATATCTATGTAATATTTCCTATATTTCTTCAATAAAAGATAGGCTTTTGTTCAGCTTGTTATCCAAAATTCTATTAAGACCCTGTATTGGAATCCCTTTCACGCCCTAAGGTAGGAAACGAAATAGGGCTGTGCTGTTTTGTTACTGAAGGAGCCAATTTCCTGCGAACCATCTGCTACGGTAGTGTGGTTGGAAGAAGTCCGTAAAATCGAGGACTTGGAGTACCCGGAAACAAAGCGGTCAAAACAAGGTATGAATTTATGGGGTTTTAATTTATTTCGGAAGCATGTTGGGCCTATTCCTAAGCATGAGGTGTAAATACAAATTACAAAAGAAAGGTGATTATAGGATCAACAATGTTAAAATTTGCAAACCAGGGGACCATAACTGTCGACCATGAAAAGCGTGGGACTAGATGTGATAATGGCCTTATCTAACGGGACCAAAAATGCAATTTTGCCACTTCTCTAAATGGGTGGAAGCGGAAGCGATAGCCAAGATAACAGAAAAAGCGATGATTGATTTTATCTGGAAGTATATAATCTGCAGATTTGGACTACCAAGAGTATTGATATCAGATAACGGGACTCAATTCCAAGGAAAGCAGATAGTTGCTTGGTTAAAAGAGTTGAAAATACAGCAGAATTTTACTTCGGTTGGACACCCTCAAGCAAATGGGCAAATGGGCAAACGGAAGTAACGAACCGGACCATCCTTCAACATTTGAAGGCTAGAATTCCGTCTAATGGAGCATGGGATGAAGAGTTACCAGGAGTATTATGGGCATACCGAACAACTCCGCGTTCTTCTACAGGTGAGACACCTTTTTGTTTAAGATATGGTTCTGAAGCTATAATTCCTGCAGAGATAGGCGAGGAAACACTGAGGATCGCAAATTACAATCCGAGCACCAACAACGAGGCTAGATCGTTTGATCTCACTACAATTGAAGAAAAAAGGGAGAAGGCACATGCCAAGATGCTCCACTACAAAGGGCTAATGCTAAAAAACTACAACAAAAGAGTGCATCCGCGTGAATTTCAAGTAGGCGACCTTGTTCTCAAGAACGTCGAAGTCTCGAAGCACGTGGAAAAACTAGATCCCACCTGGGAAGGACCATATAAAGTTGTCGAAATAAAGAGGTCAGGAGCATATAAACTCGAAGATGCGAATGGAAGAGAACTTCCGCGCACCTGGAACATTGGAAATCTTAGAAAGTTTTATGCTTGAATGTACGCCTGGAAAAGGCTTAATGAAACGATCTGAGAAAGATCGACCATGTATGACTGGGAAAGTCTCATTAAATACGATCTGCGGTAGATCTCAATAAAAACGATCTGAAAAAGATCAATTACATAAATACAAGCGATCGATAGTGCTGACCTGGGAAAGATCATAGTACGCACAAAAATTATATGGAAATGTTCAAAACGGGCAAGAGGGGCTAGTTAAGAAAGATCGTCCTAAGCGAAAAAGATAAAGAACCATCCAAAGTACATACAGATCAACAAGATCTAATTATCCTCTAATTCATCCAAAAGCAGGGGAAACTCATCATCATGAGCAAGCGGAGCGTCTTCCTCAGGAAAGGGTTGCATACTTCCTTCCAATCTGGGGTCTAATTTGGATATGTCGAAATCAGGAGCGAACCCACCCAAAGTAGCAACTTGAGACTTACATCTTTCAAAGCCTTGTACCACATAGTCTGCTGCTTTAATCTCTAAAGCTGACTCGAAGGCTGGGGCTTTCATGAAATCACGAGCTCCTTGTATGCGAGCCTCCTTGATACGACCAGCAAACTCGTCAGATTTGAGGAAATTCTCGCGACCTTCCACAGAACCAGCAATTTTTCCATCAGCATGACCAGTGGAAAACCTGATCTCCTTCCCGGCTTCCATCGCCTTGGCAATTTCTGAGGACATCCTTTCTTCAAGTTCTTTATTCCTAGCTTCCAGCGACGATCGTTGCTTCTCGAGATCATGCTCGCGGCCACTCATCTCCGCATTCCTAAACCCCAAATCCTTGTTCTTCTGCTCGGCAAGAAGTTGGTTTCTACGAAATCCCGCGCACTTTAGTGAGAGAGCTTTGGCAAAGTTTGGGGCCTGAAGAAACAGGGCGTGACGAGCGAGAAAAGAAAAAGAAAAGCTAGCATTAAAAAGAGAAAAGTTAGACCTGAATCAGAGAATGGGCGGAGTATTCTTCAAGACGAATAAAAGAGGTTTTGAGCAAGGCCGCTTGATCGTGAGGGGGGCATATAGCTTCATACATCTCCCAAGAATCCTGGCCCGAAAGAGTACCTAGAACTGTGCTAGTAGAAGAGATTTTCCAATCAGGAACCAACTTGTCGCCATTCAATTGTGCAGACAAATGATGGGGAGATCGCAACTCCTCTCGAGCTTTCTTCCAGCACTCCGAAATGTTGTTAAAAAGCTCCATGTTCCGCGCTTCCTCAGCACAAGCAGATTCAGATTGAAGATTTCCCCTAAAAGGAAAAGAGCGGCTGCGTGTATCAGGACGTTCGGGACTTTTGCTTCTCCTCCTACGCCGACCAGTTGTAACGCCCGCGCTGGATTCGTCAGCATGGGATCGAACTGGCGATCCGCGACCACCACGCAAACCCCCCGATCGCGTATCCCCACTTACGACCTCGATCGGAGCCCTTTCGTTAGGAATATTGGCTACCGATTGCTCCAATTCAGGCTGAGTAGATGCAGCAAACGGAGTTATTGCAGGAGCTACTAGAGCGACCTGTCTGGCTGCCGCCCTCGCTTGAGCGGCCCGAATGCACTGAGTAATGCGGGCCTGATTAACCATGCTATCTGCAAGAGGAAAAAAGTTCAAGACAACTAGTTATTCAGAAAAGAACAAATGCTATATCAGGGTAAATGTTCACCTAAAGATTCACCAACTTGGAGGGAAGCAGGAGTTAGGCGTGCGAGCCAGAGAACTTCTTCTACCAAAAGTTTCTTCAGGTCGTACCGATAGGAGGTGAGGCTATTAATTAGGTCCCCCTCTAATCCCCCTCCTTCGATAATCGGATTTGGTTTCTCTAACACCCAATCAAGCCTAAATGGCCATACACGACCCGAAGGAGGTCGAACGCATACGAATTTCTTTTTCCATGGACCTACATTAGAAGTTAGTGGTTCAAGGAATCTACACTCTTTGTTAGAAGTTAGAAGTTAGAAGTTAGAAGTTAGAAGTTAGTGGTTCAAGGAATCTACATTAGAAGTTAGAAGTTAGTGGTTCAAGGAAAGGTAAAAGAACCCCCTATCAGCAAATCGCGTAGAGGTAGTGAAGGAATACAAGGACCAAAAGTTTTCGATGCTAGGTTCCAAATGACGATGTTTCATGACAATGATGAAGAGGATAATATGGCGAATCGAATTCGGAGATAATTGCATTGGACAAAGGTTCAACCTAGTAAGGATATGAGCTATTGGCGGAGCTAAAGGGAGACGCAACCCAGCATCAAAATGGTGAAGAGAAAACGAGCAAAAACCCTTTGGGGGATGATGCATTCTGTCAAAAGATCGGGGAATAACAAGCTCGTAACTATGGGGTATGAAATATTTCTCTTTTAGCGAGTGTATCTGCTGTTTTACACTACTCACTATCCCAGACCACGGATTTTGTTCCAACATAGATTGGAATCTTGCATAAGTATGAGTTTCTTCAGAATCATGTTCCTCTTCATGAACAGTATGACGCCGCCTACGGCTAGTCTTAACCCTAGAAGGACCTTCCAACGCAACAGGGGGAGAGACTATACGAGGAATTCTATCAGATGCAGACTCAGAATTAGTAGAAGAGGAGGAGATAGTACCTGGATATGGAGATCGTGAGCAATGAGATTGCGATCCAACTTGCAGAAGAGTAAAAGATAACAGACTGCCCTTTCTTTTGAATTAAACATCTGTATGTATAAAGCATAGCCGCCCGAAGGCTAACCATCGGATAAAGCACACGTAGTGACACGTTTATCGAAGCGAGCAGGACGGGGCGACATGTGTCGTCACCGGGTTCAAGGACTTTGCCTAGAGGAAAATGGCAGTTTACTTCTGAAAGATGTGACATCACACTTGCAGAAGTCGAGGGGCAAATGATAGCGGTAGAGAAATACCGAAAGGACGAAACTACCCTTTACTAAGGGCAACATGGTAAAATCAATGAAAGCAAACAAGAATCTATTTGAGCATGGAAGGATATCCTAACCCAAAAGTTTCGCCATGCATCGAGGAGTCATATCAGCCTGGCAAAAAGGTTGGCTTAATTATAGCCAATCTGCCTCGATCTAAATAAGAGAACCTGAGCACATTAAGCTCTTTTAGCCTATACGTTCAGATGATCCTATATATATGAAGAATTACGGCATAAGAAGGTAACGTCACTTAATACTGAAAAAAGTTCCCTTTGCATACAAATTCTTTGACCCAGAACTGACTTGAGCGTCGGAGTATCCTCGTCGGGGATAAACCCGATCAGTCTCACCCTCCTGTGTTGCAGGATACAGATTCATTCGAAAGGCAGCCCGAGATCGCGGTCCAAGGTCGCTTTTCGAGTAGTTATCGATTACTTTTTGTAGGCAAATGCAGCTACAATTTAGTCGCATATAGAAACAAATAAATGTAATAATTATTAAAAGTATACAGATCATTAATTGGCCGTACGATCATAGATAATTAATATGCATTTTTGTTATGTACGGGACCTTCAATGCGGAAATATATTTGTACTGTGTACGGATATATAATTTATATTATGTACGAATATAATTAACTCATGACTAGGTATAAGATATTTATAATAACTGTATTAGAATGTGGAGAAATTAAATAAAGGATGATTTTTCTCAAGTCATAGTATATATATAAAGTTTCCAAACCACAACATACAAACCATAAATTTAAATTTTTAAATAAATTAACAATTAGCAAGTAATAAAATAGCAAATTTCTAAATTAAATGAAATCCTATTGCTGAGACCTAAGTTCCACCATTTGATGAAATCCTTTATGCAAGTTGCATAAATCATTTTTGCGCCTAAATCAACTTTCTAAATATAATATATTGAAATGGATGGCCAGATTAGATGATTTTTATTATATACTCTATATGTACACAAACATTTTATACATAAATAATAAATAAATATAAAATAAAAATTTGCTATCTAGAATAAGTATAATAATATATGTTATATACACACATATTGAGAGAGACACAGCCCACTGCTGCGGAATACCGAAGAAATCAAAGCCGTAATTTATCACTAATGAGATCTAGACTGTGACGCCGCAAAGATTATAATACATAATAGTACGATTAATTGGTGAAATTTAGTTAATTGGTAAATAAATTATGTTCCATAATTGTAATATAATAAAACTTGCACGGGTTAAATTGAAGCTCGTTATAATATTTGAGAACAAATTATATTAATTAAGAAATTAGGAAGGATGTAATGGATATTTTGAGAAAAATTAAATTAAATAGATAAAATAATAAAATAATAATATTACATATATATGTGTGTTAGTAAATAATATATACATATATATATATATAAATAGAGAGAGAGAGACTTGAGAGTGGGAGGGGGGGCCACCAACCCCCCACCGCCTCACTCTCTCTTTCTCATTTTTTATTTTTTCTCTTTGTTGCTGTACACACACACATAACACACAACACAAATTATAATGTAAATTGCAACTTTTTGGTTGAAAGAGAAAAAGAAACAGAGGTATGAAAAACTGTAATTTTAATTTTTATTAATTCACATAATTATATTATTTAATTAATTTATTTGTTAAATATTATTTATATTGAGTGATGTACCATTTAACCGGAATATTTTACGAGTTTGGTTATTTAAAATAGTGTCAAATTAAATATCACATCGAATATAAAAATGATATCGTTGGTTAATTAGATTATTAAATTTATTAGATTTGAATGTTGTTATAGCCAATTTATACAATTCCATCGGAATTGTTAACCAAATACACAATTCTACGTATTGTTATTTAATTAAATTGTATAGTAGTGGGAAATTGATAGAAAATTCATAGAAATATTCCGAAAATTATATTTAATAAATGGTATGTTAATAAAGAGGAAAAACGAAGATTTGCATTTCGATAGAAATGAAATATTAAAGAATTATTAGATATTATACAAATGATATTCAATATTATATTTAAAACAAATTACAATATTCGCGATATATTAATTGTGTGTGGTATAACTCATTATAGGATACGGGGGTAAAGTGAAAAGACCGAACCACTACTATAACTCATTATAGGATACGGGGGTAAAGTGAAAAGACCGAACCACTACCTATTGGATAGATAAAAACGTGTAAGGTCGAGGTAAGTAAATAATTGGTATTATCTATATATGTCCTCTTTATTTGTGGTATTACTATTATATGAATTTGTGGTTCATGCTGACATTGATTTTTTTGAAAATATATGAGTGGTGAATGATTTGATTTGACTGACGATGTGGAATGAGAAAATACGTTGAAATACTATGTTTGTTGGTTGATGTGTTGTGGATGTCTAAAAATGAGAATATGTTGATATATTGTTTTACGTTACTAGTTGCTTACAAGAATGGTGATATGTGAAAATGAGAGAGTGGTGGAAATTGAAGGTAATTGTGGTGTGAATACCCCTTGATGTATTGAAAAACCTATAAGGTGAAATGATATGAAAAGAGCGATGCTGCGATATGAAAGAAATATGATATGAAAAGAGCGATGTTGCAATATGAAAGAAATATGATATAAAAAGAGCGATGCTGCGGTATGAAAAAAAAAATGATATGAAAAGAGCTATGTGCGAAACGAAAGAGCTATGATGCGAAACGAGATTGATGAGCCGGCTGTCAAGGGGTTCACTTAAATTTATATAACGGTGAGATTGAGTTGGTGGAAAAAATACGATATCACCTTCTGGTAAGCAAACTAGGAAATATGGAATTTGATTGATTGTTTTATTGTGAGATAGCTACGTGATGTACTACAGTTGATTATGTTGGAATTAAATTGACTGTAATCCATGCATATTGCCTACATGTCCTGTTTGGGCTATGTTTGATATACATATATAGATAGGGCTGGTTATTTACTTATTGAGTGGCAGGCTCATCCCTCTACTAACATTTTCTTTCAAGAGTAGATTTTGAGGTGTCTTACTGTTGAAGGCTAGGTCTACGTACTATACTCAGGCAGGTTGGGCCAGTATGCAGTTTTCTCCTTTTTGTCAGTTAGAGTATAAATCGTATTTTGTTTCTATAAAGAGAACGTAGGAGTGGAGATTAACTGTGATGGATTACTTATTGTGTTTGATTTGTATATATGACGTTGTAGGTTGATTATTTCGTTATGACGTTGGGCTTATGTATGCAAATTGATTAGATGATTATGTACAAATTTATATATATGAACACAGGGATTACTTTAAGTAAAATGTTTAGGGAAGATATAGCCCTAGTAGCGTTAGGGGGTGCTACAAAGACCGTCAAATATATTGAACGAGATTAACGGTTTTTAGATTTACAAAATAGTTAAATTATAATATAGAACTACTGTGTATTGCTCACTTAAATATGTGTGTAGGTGATGAAAAAAATGGATTAGGGAGAAAAAAGAGTTATCTATAAAAGAACAAAAATAAAAGTGTAGAGAGAGAAAGAGTTTACACGATCCTAAAAAAGTATTTATTTTGTTTTTTTATTTAATAAAAGTTGTTTTTAAATCTTTGTAAGTATTTCCCTTGTTTTCAAACTTGTGAAAGAAAGGGGAAAAAAACACTTTTTACTTATAATTGCTTTGATTTTTTTAATGAATAAACTTTATTTTGATCAATATTATGTTCATTATCATAATTTGAATTAAAATTTATCATTTTCTATTATTCTTCAAATTTGCACATTTAAAGTTTATATAAACTCTTCATAATTACTTGACACTATTAAACATCATATTTATAATGTTAACATTCTAATTTTTTCTTTTATTGCATTAGTTGATATTATTTTTATAGTATTCACACATATTTCGAGTCTAAATTGATTACAAGACAAGAAATAATATGGACCAAATGAGATTTATTATTTTGTGATTTACAATCTCTGAATTCAAGTAACCCCCTGATTCTTATTTAAGAATGTCTTGAATCGGGGATGTGATGTGATCTCCCTCAGATTTTTAGAAGGCTATCGCATGCTACCTTGAAATATTGTATCAAGGCCTTGTGGTTGTAGAGTTTTGTCGTGGCAGAAAGCAATTGGACTTGCACTTGCTTTGGATTTGCTACGTGTGTGTGTGTGTGTATGTGTGTCATGACTTGTGAGAGGTGAACATCCCTTTTTATAGGCGTCAGTAGAGATTTAGACAGCTTGAACTCATTTCCTTGGACTTGTATATTATGGGTTTTAGCATGAGCTAATTTCCTAATGGGCTGCATTTGAATATGCATCTGGCCCAACTTAGCCAATACAAAATAAAAGAAATAACTTTATGTATATTCTGAATCTATATATAAGGACACATATGACCTAGATTCAGTATGGGCTCATGAATTTATTGTCTTGAAAATATGAAAAATTCAGATTTAGTATGTACTTTTATTTGGAAATATAATTATTAGTCAATTTATTTGGACTTTAACTGATTATTTATCCCAAAATATTTTGACCTCAACATATAGTATAAAAAATGTGAATTAAGTTGTTGTTAGAATTAAATATGCCTATTCGTCCGTGAAAGTGT
>NW_011628102.1:32261-49102 GCF_000512975.1 Sesamum indicum | reverse complement strand
GAAAGAGCCAGGCTAGTCTCTTTGCCATTTCTCCCTTGAAACATTAATGTACATTATTTTTACGATTAATTACATTTTGTCATTTGAACTATGATTGTTTTTATATTTTGCCATTTAATTTTTTTTTTTTGTGTCAACTTGCCATCTCAACTTTCAAATCCTCAAATTCAAAGTCAAGACTATAGCCATAATTTGAGATTATAGGTACAAGCCCTTAAATTAACGTTATAGAAATTCAAACCAAGTAAAAGGGGGATCTACAAGAAGATTTTACCTTTGAGTTTGTTAAATACATTTTTGAAGAGAATAATCAGAGGATTAGATAGAGATCATACCCATTTTTACTTATCAAATATATATTTCTATTTGTGATAATTTGTTAGTATTGTGATTTTCAAACACAACAAAATCAGCATCCAGTATCATCTTGAGTTTAAAGTTCTCGCTATATAAGTACAGAGCTATTAGACCTTGTCTAAAATGGTATTTGCGTTAATATAAATTTCTTATAAAATAAATTATAATTATAGAGGGTGTATTACAATAAGCGGTATTATATCATTAGAGGTGTGAGACAACATTTGCGAACACGAAATTTTGCACACCCCTTACCTACCATAGGGGGTTAAGAGTAATTAATCCTCTTTAATTTTATATAATGCAGTATGGCTTAGAGAAGATCATAATGATTACAACTTTATGTTGAGATATAACCAGTTGCATGATGAAAGCAAACGGTTGGCTACTCTTATTATCAACTACAATAGGATCGAAAACGAAACAAATCTAACATAAAAGTATTTCCATACTTTTTATAACCATATATATGTCGTTGTGTCTACTTGACAGAGAGACACATGTACTTAAATTAACATTGGTACTTTTTGTATAACTAAGAGACTCCCACAGTTATATTAACTAATGTATATTCTATATGTACTTAATTTAGATACACGCAGTTAAGAGATATGTGCAGTTTTGTTAACTACAATATCTTCTTTATTTACTTAACTAAGGAACACGAAGTTGTATTAACAAACATATCTTTTATTTATATTGCACCACGTGTAATTATATTAATTAAGGTATTGTTGCATCTACTTAACTAAGAATTTGTGCGGTATATTAACTAATGTACTTTTTTTATATGTACTTAACTAAGAGACACATTTATACCAACTAATGTACCTTTTCAGTTTTGGTCGTTCCCATGCATTCTCTAATCTCAATAGTACATGTCCCCTTTGGTCGCTTTTTCATTGACAATGAATACTTATTTTCTATCTCGCGATAGACTTCTTCCATAACTGAGAACATCACGGTTTTCCCAAATTGAATTTCTTTGGCTTCCATCTTTCTTCTATTCAAACTTCCATATGATAATAAAACATAGTATCTTGTCTACCCACTTCCAATCTTTGATACAAGAAAGGAAGAATATACATAAGAGGGTCATCCTAATTTTTCATACATCTCAAGTTTGATTGTCTTGTGTATTTCTAAAACAATCAGAGGCCACTTCCAATTGAGATTGATCAAGCACTCCATAACTATCTTGTTCCCAGATCAACATGACAACCATTGAATTTTCAACATAGAACTGCATGGATGAAGCCTGCATGTTATGTTCATCATCAGAGTGTTCACCTGCCTTGTCAAATCTGCTAAAAGAATTTAGTGATAGTAAGGACGTATATTATGATTTGTAAATGAAATTTTAGAAGTTCGAAGATGCACGAGAGTTAGTGCTCACCAGAGCCTAGTAAATCACACGGTACATGATGAACATTGCAACGTCGTTCATAGAGCGGATGGTTTTGTTGACCTTCTCATGAAAATAAAACTAGGAGAAAAATTTTTGGTTAGGGAATTAATTAGTGCAAGTAAATTGTATTTCTTGGAACATAAATAATTAGAACTCTTGTTTATTAGTAGATAGATCGTTAAGAAAAAATACATACATTTAAATTAAATAGATAATATTTTAAGAACACAATATTTAGGAAATCGATCTAACTTTGATGTCATTTAAATACTTTATAACTTCACGAACTACTTTTCAAAAATAATAAAATTTCTCTCTAAGCATTCATATCATGAATGATGGATTATGTTGAAATATATAACTTGTTAGATATGAAAGCAAATGGTTGGCTACTCTTATTATCAACTATAATAAGATAAAAAAAAAACAAAACAAGTCTAACGTAGAAGTATTTCCACACTGTTTATAACCATATATATGTCTATGAAATAGTGTCATGTGGATTTTAATATATGTGTTTATACTTGACAAAAGACACCTGTGGTTAAATTAGCTTACATACATTCTTTATCTACTAAACTAAGAGAACCATAATTATATTAACTAACACATGCTGTATATCTACTTAAACTAAAATACACGTAGTCAAGAGACATGTATTGTTATATTAACTAGCGTATCTTCTCTATCTACTTAACTAAGAGACATGTAGTTGTATTAACTAGCGTATCTTATGTATCTATTTAACTAAAGCATACTTAGTGAAGAGACACGTGCAATTATTTTAATCAATCTGCATCAACTTAACTAAGAAACATGTGCAGTACATTAACTAATGTTCTTTTTATATTAACTAATGTACCTTTTCAGTTTTTGTGGTTCCCGTGCGTTTTCTGACCTCAATAGTCCATCTCCCCTCCAGTCGCTCTATCATTGACAACGGATACTTACTTTCTACCTCGGGATAGACTTCCTCCAGTATTAGAAACACCACCCTCTCCCCAAGCTGGATTTCTTTGGCTTCCATTTTTCTTCTACTCAAACTCTTGTATGGTAATAAAACATAATATGTTGTCTTCCCTGTTGCATCCTTTAATCCAATAAAAGAAGAATATACATAAGAGGGTCGTACTAATTTTTGCAATTTCATACATCTCAAATTTGGTCTTATGTAGTTTCTTTTTCGTGTAGCAAAAATGTTAGGAGATGAAAACTTGTACTTATCCACATTCAAATAAAATATGCAATATAAGTGTATGGTCCTTTGTTATATTAGAATTGCTTCTTTCAAGATTTTTTTGTAGTGGATATAAATAAAGTGGGAATTCTTAAATAAAAAATTAAACCAACCTCTAACATCTCCAAAATGTATTCCGACTGTTCCTCGCATCTCAAAAGTCGGAGCAAAATTGCTCTAGATTCCACAATGCTAGATGCAACTAGATCCCGTTTCTTCCTTTGGGAAGATCCTTCGTTGCTTGAACCTGCTTGCTCCTGCAGGATTCAATTTTAATTATTAGTTGATAAGTAGACCATAAACATAAAATAAAAGGGTGTGAATGATTTATTATTAATCTGCCTGAGTTGTTTTTTTTTTTTTTAGCAAAAATGTTAGGAGATGAAAACTTGTACTTATCCACATTCAAATAAAATATGCAATATAAGTGTATGGTTCTTTGTTATATTAGAATTGCTTCTTTCAAGATTTTTTGTAGTGGATATAAATAAAGTGGGAATTCTTAAATAAAAAATTAATCCAACCTCTAACATCTCCAAAATGTATTCCGACTGTTTCTCGCATCTCAAAAGTCGGAGCGAAATTGCTCTAGATTCCACAATGCTAGATGCAACTAGATCCCGTTTCTTCCTTTGGGAAGATCCTTCGTTGCTTGAACCTGCTTGCTCCTGCAAGATTCAATTTTAATTATTAGTTGATAAGTAGACCATAAACATAAAATAAAAGGGTGTGAATGATTTATAATTAATGTGCCTGAGTTGTTTTTTTTTTCTTTCTTTTTTCATTCATGGGTAGTTTGCAAGAGGTTATACATATATATATATATATATTTCATACAAAGTGTTCATCCCTTAATTTGGTTTGACTTGCAATAGATTCCCTCTAATTAAGTTCTACTTTAATATATGTATTTATGTGTGTGTAGAGTATCTCTCTCGGCTTGTTGAATTCTCATAATAAACATAATATTTAATTAAAATTTTGATTTTTTTTGTCACATCTTTATTTCAAATTCAAAGGGAAAGCCAAAAGAATTGTCTTTCCACTTTCGAGATTGACCAATTTTCAGTTTTAAGTCAGTATTTCTTATAAAATTTATATTTAGAATAAAAGATCTAAACAAATGAAGAAGAGTGAAGATCACACACATGTATATTTGTTTTTTGAAGAAAAAAAAATGATCGAAAGAAAGATCTATGGTACCTGGTGGACTCTTGGAGGCACTTGTGATGGTGGTAGGGGTGGGGGTGTCGGAAAATTAAAATTCAATGGCTCGAGAAAGAGCACACCATTAACTCTCCAACATCCATAGAAGTTATCTCTCTTTTAATTAAAATTTTGATTTTTTTTGTCACATCTTTATTTCAAATTCAAAGGGAAAGCCAAAAGAATTGTCTTTCCACTTTCGAGATTGAGCAATTTTCAGTTTTAAGTCAGTATTTCTTATAAAATTTATATTTAGAATAAAAGATCTAAACAAATGAAGAAGACTGAAGATCACACACATGTATATTTGTTTTCTGAAGAAAAAAAAATGAAAGAAAGAAAGATCTATGGTACCTGGTGGACTCTTGGAGGCACTTGTGATGGTGATGGGGGTGGGGGTGTCGGAAAATTAAAATTCAATGGCTCGGGAAAGAGCACACCATTAACTCTCCAACATCCATAGAAGTTATCTCTCTCAAGTATTGTCTACAAGGTGAGAAATGAACATTGGTTAGAGTTTATACAAAACTATAACATAAAATTGAAAGTTGATGTAGTTGAAACAATTGGAAGATCTACATTGATTTCTTCTATTTTCCACAAAAATTAATTTACCACAAAAATTAATCGTAAGTATAGTAAATGTGGGTGGGGGGGGGGGGGGAGAGAGAGAGAGAGAGAATGCAAGTAATAAATTGTGTGTGTGTGTGAGTGCGTTTGTGTAAATGTACACTAACTTATATAAGATATTTTCATAACAAAGCGTCAAGATGATGCCACGTTAATACATCATATTCACGTAGCACTATCCTCACTGTTTATTATCAAATACCGAATGTAGGCAAAATATTTCTTAAATATAATTTTTTCATGGTCCTTGAGTAGATGGCGAGAGTGAAATTGCTAATTTACAAAAGAATTAAAGCCTCAAAAATTAAAAAAAAAAATCAACAACAACAGATATGCACGACTTTAATAGGAAATATAAATATATTTATGACACATGAAATTGTGTCCAAATTTGAAACATTTGTAATGCTGCAATAATTTAAATTACTTCTATATAAAAAAAAGGGTCCACCATACAACATTACACACCAAAGCTACTCACTAGCCATATATAATTAATTTAACACAAAAATTAATAGTAAGTATAGTAAATCATATACATCATAAATTGACTTTTCCATAATACATTGCAAATGTGTAGGCAATTTAAGAGATTTTTATTGAGATTAATTACACATAATTGTAAGTATGTAGACTGTATTCTATATTTTCTATTTCTGCTATTATGGTGTGGATACTAAATTATAGTTCAATGCAAAGTTTTAAACTTCATGTGTAATTATTCGAATATTAGTAATCAAATAAAATTCCATTTTAAATAAAAAGTAGTTATAGAATATTTTTTTGTAAGCAAGCTCAGCTACAATTTAGTCGCATATAGAAACAAATAAATGTATTAATTATTAAAAGCATATGGATCATTAATTGGCTGTACGATCATAAATAATTAATATGCATTTTGTATGTACGAGATTCAGTTCGGAAATATACTTATTGTGTACGGATGTGTGGTTTTTATTATGTACGAAATTCAGTACGGAAATATATTTCTTCTGTAGGAATGTGTGATTTTTATTATGTACGTGTTTCAGTACGGAAATATATTTTGAGTCGTTATATATATATAAAATTTCCCAAAAACAACATAAGAACAACAAATTTAAATTTTTAATTAAGTTAACAATTAGCCAATAATAAGAATAGCAAATTTCTAAATTAAATAAAATCCTTTTGTTGTGACCTAAGTTCCTTTTTGTGCCTAAATCAACTTTCTAAATATAAGAAAATTACATTAAATAAAAAAAAAAGAGAGATATAAAGAATGGAAAAATTAGGGTGATGAAAAAAAAAATGGATCAGAGAGAGAAAAGTGTTATCTATATAAGAACAAAAATAAAAGTGTAGAGAGAGAAAGAGTTTACAACATCCTAAAAAATTATTTATTCATTTTTTTGTTTAATAAAAGTTATTTTTAAATCTTTGTAAGTGTTTCCTTTGCTTTTAAACTTGTGAAAGAAAGGAAAAAAAAAAACAGTTTTTACTATAAGAAAACATTAAATAAAAAAAAAAGAGAGATATAAAGAATGGAAAAATTAGGGTGATGAAAAAAAAAATGGATCAGAGAGAGAAAAGTGTTATCTATATAAGAACAAAAATAAAAGTGTAGAGAGAGAAAGAGTTTACAACATCCTAAAAAATTATTTATTCATTTTTTTGTTTAATAAAAGTTATTTTTAAATCTTTGTAAGTGTTTCCTTTGCTTTTAAACTTGTGAAAGAAAGGAAAAAAAAAAACAGTTTTTACTTTTAATTCCTCTGATTTTTTAATGAATATATATAAACTTTATTTGATCAATATTATGTTCATTATAATAATTTGAATTAAAATTTATCATTTTCTATTAATCTTCAAATTTGCGCGTTTAAAGTTTACATAAACTCTTCATAATTATTTGACATTATTAAACTTTATATTTTTCATAAACTTCATATGTCTGCCATGACTTGTGAGAGGTGAACATAATTTCCTTGAACTTGAGCATCATGGAATTTGTCGTAAGTTAATTTCCTGACGGGGTGCATTTAAATATGCATCTGGCCCAATTTCGCCAATACAAAATAAAAGAAATAACTTAATATATATTCTGAATTGATCCATAAGGACACATATGACCCAGACTCATGATGGGCTCATGATTTTATGTCTTTAAAATATGAAAAATCCAAATTTTTTGCGGACTTTTATTTTGAAATACAATTATTAGTCAATTTATTTGAACCTTAACTGATTATTTATCCCAAAATATTTCGACCTCAACATATAGTATAAAAAATGTGAATTAAGTTGTTGTTAGAATTAAATATGCCTATTCGTCTGTGAAAGTGTTATTTAATTCAATGTTGACTTTTTCTATTAGAATTTGATATTGTAATAGTTAAATAATAATTCTATTAGAATTTGATATTGTAATAGTTAAATAATAATTATCTATTCATAGTTAAATATGAAATGTATTAAACACCACTCATAGTTAAATATGAAATGTATCAATGTGCTGCATTAGAAGAAGAAGGGTTAAAAGGAAGGTGGGGTAAAGGTTTCATGAAAATTATGAAAGGCTCTTTGATTGTTTTTAAAGCTGAACGAAAACGAAACCTTTACATCTGCACTGCTACATATGACAATATTGCTGTATCTGTTTTTGAAAACAATAAAACCACTTTATGGAGTAAAAGGCTTGGACACATTAGCATGAGAGGGCTTGAATTCTTAAAGAAAGATGGAATTTTGAGTGATAAGATTGACAAATTGGATTTTTGTGATGAATGTGTCATGGGTAAGCATCATAGAGTTCATTTCCCTGCATCCCCATCCCCAAATCCATCTATGTCAACATGCATTCTAGACTATGTTCATGCCGATGTATGGGGTCCATCAAATGTGCCTACTCATGGTGGTAATCGATATTTTCTGTCAATCATTGATAACTATTCCTATAAAGTGTTTGTTTTCTTGATGAAGCATAAATCAGAAGTTTTTGATAAGTTTGAAAAATGAAAAATCCTTGTTGAAAACCAAACTAGTAAAAGTTGAAATTACTTAGAACTGATAATGGTCTAGAGTTCTGTAATCAACATTTTTCTGAAATGTGTAATAAGTTTGGTATAAAAAAGCATAAGATTAATCCTTATACTCCTCAACAAAATGGAGTCGCTGAACCTATGAATCGTACTCTACTTGAAAAAGTAAGATGCCTATTGATTAGTTCTGGTTTGCCTAAACCGTTTTGGGGAAAAGCTGTTTTAACTGCTGCACATCTGATAAATATGTCTCCTTCTGTGCCATTATCTGGTAAAACTCCTGAATTTATGTGGAATGGAAAATTGCCTGATTTATCTCCCTTACGTGTGTTTGGATGTTCTGCTTTTGTTTACCAAAATTCTGATAAACTTGAACCTAGATCCCTTAAATGTGTTTTTATTGGTTATCCCGAAGGGGTAAAAGGTTACAGATTGTGGGTTAGGAGTCAACCAGGTTTTAAAGTTCTAATCAGTAGAGACGTTACCTTTAACGAAAATGAGATGCCATGCTTAGAAAGGACTCAACCCATAGAAAAGGAAACCACCTTTAACAAAGTAGACATAGAGGATAACCAAGAAGGGGAGGGATTAGAGAATAATCAAGAACAAAATGCAGAAAATCTCGGAAACATAGGAAATACAAATCCTTTAATCAACCCCCTAGACAACTACCAACTTGCTAGAGATAGGGATAGGAGAACCATCTAGTGTCGAAGAAACCTTAAAATCTAAAAAATGGCTTAGTGCTATGAAAGAAGAAATGAAATCACTAAAAGATAACAAAACTTGGATCCTTGTTCCTAAACCAAAAAATTCTTCTGTTGTTGATTGTAAATGGTTATTCAAGATAAAACAGGAAAATCCCATAAAATACAAGGCTAGACTAGTTGCTAAGGGATTCACACAAAAAGAAGGCATAGACTATAATGAAATTTTCTCACCAGTTGTAAATACACTACAGTTCGCATTATACTTGCTCTCACTGCACACTATGACTGTGAATTAAAACAAATGGATGTTAAAACTGCGTTTTTACATGGTGATTTGGATGAAAACATTTACATGAATCAACCCTTTGGTTTTTCTAATATGTCTAAACCTGATTATGTGTGCTTGTTGAAAAAATCCCTATATGGACTGAAGCAATCCCCTCGTCAATGGAACAAAAAAGTTGATGTATTCATGCTGTCCTTAAAATTCACTAGGAGTAATTACGATCATTGCCTTTATTTCAAGTATGTAGATAATACTCCTATTTTTTTGGTACTATATGTTGATGACATGTTGATTGCTAGTCCTAGTTTACAACTTATTCATGTCTTACAAAAAGATCTATGCAAAGCTTTTGAAATGAAAGATCTTGGCAATGCAAAAAAAACTTTTGGTATGAGTATTGTTAGGGATAGAAATACATCTTCTATTCTCTTAAATCAGAAATCATATCTTTTGACTATCCTCAAAAAGTTTTCCATGGAAAATGCAAAACCCACTTCTGTTCCCTTGGCTGCCCATTTTCAATTATGTAAAAATCAATGCCCTAAAACAGATAGTGAAATACAAAAGATGGATAAGATTCCTTATACAAATGTAATTAGCTCCATTATGTTTTTAATGGTATGCACGAGGCCTGATACATGTCTAACCCAGGTCCTCCTCACTGGGAAGCTTTGAAATGGTTACTTAGATATTTGTGTGGATCTAAAAAAATTGGCATTACATTCTGTAAATATTCTGCACATGCACACCTTGTTGGTTATGTGGATTCAAATTATGCAAACGACAGAGATAGTGGTAAATCCACCACTTCTTACATGTTTACTCTCTGTGGCTCATGCATCAGTTGGAAATCCCAACTTCAACATATTGTTGCTTTATCTACAACTGAAGCTGAATACATTGCTACTACTGAAGCTTTCAAAGAAGCATTATGGCTTAGTGGGCTTTTAAAAGAAATTGGTTTCTTAAAGGAAAAACCTGTGATTCTCTCTGATAGTCAATCGTCTATTCAATTGTGTAAAAACCCCATTTTTCATGATAGAACAAAGCATATAGATGTTAGGTATCACTTTATTCGCGATATTGTGGGAAAGAATGAGATAAAATTAGAAAAAAAATCAGCTCAGACGAAAATCCTACAGACATGGGCACTAAGTGCTTGCCCATAGAAAACTTCAGTAAGTGTTTAAAAATACTCCTGTTAAATCCTGACTAATATGTATGTAGACTGTATTCAATATTTTCTATTTCTGCTATTAGGGTGTGGATACTAAATTAACTGTAATGCTCTTGCTAGTTCAATACAAAGTTTTAAACTTCATGTGTAATTATTCGAATATAAGTAATCAAATAAAATTCAACTTAAAATAAAAAGTACTTATCGATTATTTTTTGTAAGCAAATGCAGCTACAATTTAGTCGCATATAGAAACAAATAAATATATTAATTATTAAAAGCATATATATCATTAATTGGCCGTACGGTCATAGATAATTAATATGCATTTTTATTGTGTACGGATATGTATTTTTATTATGTACAAATATTTATAATTAATTCATGACTAGGTATGAGATATTTCTAATATCTGCATAAGAATGAGGAGAAATTAAATAAATGATGATTTCTCTTGAGTGGTCGTATATATATATAGAATTTCCAAAACCCAATATACGAACCACAAATTTAAATTTTTAATTAAGTTAACAATTAGCGAATAATAAAATAAAAAATTTCTAAATTAAATAAAATCCTTTTGCCGAGACCTAACTTCCACCATTTAATTTAATGCATTTTGCAAGTTGCATACATTATCTTTGCACCTAAATCAACTTTCTAAATACAATATCTTGAAATGGATTGCCAGATTAGATGTTTTTAATTATATACTCTATATGTACACAAAAATTTTATACATAAATAAACAAACAAATTAAAAAATAAAAATATACTATCTAGTATAATAATATATGTTATATATACACACATATACAGAGAGACAGCCCACGGCCGCAGAATACGGAAGAAATCGAAGCCATTATTTATTAATCATTTTTAAATTTACAAGATAGTTAAATTATAAAATCGAACTAGTGTGTATTGCAGACTTAAATACGTGCGTAAAAAACAAGAGAATTATATTAAATAGAAAAAGAAAGATAGAAAAAATGAAAAAATTAGGGTGATGAAAAAAAATGGATAAGGGAGAGAAAAGAGTTATCTATACAAGAACAAAAATACAAGTATAGAAAGAGAAAGAGTTTACACGATCCTAAAAATGTATTTATTCGTATTTTGATTTAATAAATTTTTTTTTTTAAATCTTTTTAAGTATTTCCCTTGTTTTCAAACTTGTGAATGAAAGGGAAAAAAACACTTTTTACTTATGATTGCTTTGATTTTTTTTAATCAATATATATAAACTTTATCTTGATCAATATTACTAAACTGATAAGTAATATCATATATCTTTTTTTTTTTTCAAAGGAAAATGAAATTATCATTTCATGAAAAAGAGAATCAGCAACATCAAGGACCCCAAAGCACCCATTACAGAAACGACAGTTGAGCAACATATTCTATAACAGTCAGAGACCACTTCCAATGGAGATTGAATCAGGCATTCCATAACTCTCTTGTTCCCAGATCAACATGATAGCCATTGAGTTTTCAACATAGAATTGCGATATGGAAGAAGGCTGCATGTTATGTTCGTGATCAGAGTATTCACCTGCCTTGTCAAATCTGCTCAAATTTTAGTGATAGTAAGGATGCATATTATGATTTTTAAATGAAATTTTAGAAGTTTGAAGATGCATGAGAGTAAGTGCTCACCAGAGCCTAGTAAATCACGCGGTACATGATGAACGTTGCAACGTCGTTCATAGAACGGATGGTTTTCTTGACCTTCTCATGGAAAATAAAACTGAGAAGAAAAAAATTTGGTTAGGAAATTAGTGCAAGTAAATTGTATCTCTTGGAACACAAATAATTAGAACTCTTTTAGAAAAAATATATACATTTGAATCAAATAGATAATATTTTAATAACACAATATTTAGGACATATAACTTTGATGTCGCTTAAATAATTTATAACTTCACGAACTACTTTTTGAAAATAAATAAAATTTCTCTCTAAACATTCATATCATGAATGATGGATTATACGGTGCAGCGTGGCTAAAAGAAGATCATAAATTTTATAATTTTATGTCGAAATATATTGTTTGTTACATGATGAAAGCAAACGGTTAGTTACTCTTATAACGTAGAAGTACTTCCATATTGTTTATAACTATATACATGTCTATGAAATAGTGTCATGTTGATTTCAATATATCTGTGTCTACTTGACAAAAAGACACGTAACTTAAATTAACTTACAATCTTTCTTTATCTACTAACTATGACTACCATAATTATATTATCTAAAGTCTATTCTATATCTACTTCAACTAAAATACACGTAGTTAAGAGACATGTATTGTTATATTAACTACCGTATCTTCTATATGTACTTAACTAAGAGGCACGTAGTTGTATTAACTAGCGTATCTTATGTATCTATATAACTAACAGACACTTAGTTAAGAGACGGGTGCAGTTATATTAATTAATCTTCATTAACTTAACTAAGAAACATGTGCAGTACATTAATTAATGTTCTTTTTATATCTACTTAACTAGAAGATGCATGTCGTTATATTAACTAATGTACCTTTTCAGTTTTGGTGGTTCCCGTGCGTTTTCTAACCTCAATAGTCCATCTCCCCTCCAGTCGTTCCGTCATTGACAACGAATACTTACTTTCCATCTCGGGATAGACTTCCTCCAGTATTGGGAACACCGCCCTCTGCCCAAGCTGGATTTCTTTGGCTTCCATTTTTTTTCTGTTCAAACTCTCATATGGCAGTAAAACATAATATGATGCCTTCCCTGTTGCATTCTGTGATACAAGAAAAGAAGAATATACATAAGAGAGTCATACTAATTTTTGCAACTTCATACATCTCAAATTTGGTCTTATGTAGTTTCTTTATTGTGTAGCAAAAATGTTAGGAGATGAAAACTTGTACTTATCCACATTCAAATTAAATATGCAATATAAGTGTATGGTCCTTTGTTATATTAGAATGGCTTCTTTCAAGATTTTCTTATAGTGGATATAATAAAGTGTGAATTCTTAAAACCAACCTCTAACATCTCCAAAATATATTCAGACTGTTCCCCGCATCTTAAAAGTTGGAGCGAAATTGCTTTGGATTCCACTATCAAAGATGCAGTTAGATCCCATTTCTTCCTTTGTGAAGATCCTGCATTGCTTGAACATACTTGCTCCTGCAAGATTGAATTTTAATTCTTAGTTGATAAGTAAACCATAAACATAAAATAGAAGGGTGAGAATGATTTGTAATTCATGTGCCTTTTTTTCCCTTTATGGGTAGTTTGCTAGAGGTTATATACATATATATGTATATATATATATATATTTCGTAACTTACAAAATCATAGATGGTTAAACGCTTAATAGAATCAACATATTCAGGTATCAGTTGACCACATAACAACTATATGCATGTACAAAGTGTTCATCCCTTAATTTGGTTTGACTACATGACAACTATATGCATGTACAAAGTGTTCATCCCTTAATTTGGTTTGACTGTCAATAGATTTCCTCTAATTAAGTTCTACTTCAGTGTATGTATTTACTGTACAACAACTTTGTTGGCTTGTTGAATTCTTATATCAAGAGGTAATTCAAAACAAGCAGTAAATAAACATAACACTTAATTAAATCTGATCTTAAAATAAAAAAAAGTATTATAGTAATTTATGTCATTAAATTTATTAATTTGTTTGAATTTGTAACAACTTATCACAATTTTAACCAAATTTCATTTGAACACCCAACTTTTAACAATCCTAGATTTAACACTTTGTTGTTTGGATTGGCATGTAATTTCCATCCACAATGCATTAAATTTATCAGTTTAAAGAAAAAAAAAGACAAGAGAAAGAGAGAGTTTTAAGATGGAGAAGAAAGAATCTTTCCCACAGATTGAACAGTATGACATCCCTCCCCCCAACCCCCCACCCCACACACCCACACACACACCAAGATAGAGTGAGAAAAACAAAAAGCATTACGATTGAGAAAAAAGAATTTTTTCCACATATAGAATCTCATATAAAAAAATTAGCTACGCCAATTTTGATTTTTTTTTTTGTCAAAAAACTTTATTTCAAATTCAAAGGGAAAGCCAAAAGAATTGTCTTTCCACTTTCAAGATTGAGCAATTTTCAGTTTTAAGTCAGTACTTCTTATAGAATTTATATTTAGAATAACAGATCTAAACAAATGAAGAAGACTGAAGATCACACACATGTAAATTTATTTTTTGAAGACTGCAGAGAAAGTTCTTTGGGGGGTGTGCGTGGGGGGGGGAAAGAGAGAGAGAGAGAGAGAGAGAGAGAGAGAGACTTCTTTGGAGGATGTGTGTGTAGGGGGAGGGGGGAGAGAGAGAGAGAGATAGTTCTTTGGAGGATGTGTGTGTGTGTGTGTGTGTGTGTGGGCGAGAGAGAGATAGAGAGAGAGAGAGAGAGTAGAATGCGTGTGTGTGTGTGAGTGTTTTTGTGTAAATTTAAAAGGTGTGAATGTAATACAGACAATTCTCACAATTTTATTTAATGATATCTACACTCACTTATATAAGATATTTTCATAATAAAGTGTCAGGATGATGCCACATTAATACATCGTATAGACATAGCACTATCTTTACTGTTTATTATCAAACACCAAAGGTAGGCAAATATTTCTTAAATATAATTTCTTACAGATCCTTGAATAGATGACTAGAGTGAAATTACTAATTTACAAAAGATTTAAAGCCTAAAAAATAAAAAGAAAAATCAACAACAACAAATATGCACGACTTTAATAGGAAATATAAATATATTTATGACACATGAAATTGTGTCCAAATTCGAAACATTTGTAATGTTGCAATTATTTGAATAACATAATTTAACTAAATTGCAAAAAATTACTTTTATGTAAAAAAAGGGTCCACCATATAATTTTACAGTCCAAAGCTACTCACTAACCATATATAATTAATTTACCACATAAATTAGTAGTAAGTATAGTAAATCATATATATCACATAAAATGACTTTTCCATAATACCCTGCAAATGTGTAGGCAAATCATATATATCACATAAAATGACTTTTCCATAATACCCTGCAAATGTGTAGGCAATTTAAGCGATTTTTATTAAGGTCTAATATTGAAATTATTAATGACACATAATTGAAATTAAATTGTAAGTATGTAGACTGTATTTTGTATTTTCTATTTCTGCTATTATGGCGTGGATTCTAAATTAACTGTGATGCTCTTGCTAGTTTAATAGAAAGTATGAAATTTTATGTGTCATTATTCGAATATTAGTAATCAAATAAAATTCAACTTAAAGTAAAAAGTAGTTATCGATTACTTTTTGTAGGCAAATGTAGCTACAATTTAGTACCATATAGAAACAAATAAATGTAATAATTATTAAAAGTATATAGATCATTAATTGGTTGTACGATCATAGATAATTAATATGCATTTTTGTTATGTACGGGACCTTCAGTACGGAAATATATTTGTACTGTGTACGGATATATAATTTATATTATGTACGGATATAATTAACTTATGACTAGGTATAAGATGTTTATAATATCTGCATTAGAATGTGGAGAAATTAAATAAAGGATGATTTTTCTCGAGTCATAGTATATATATAAAGTTTCCAAACCACAACTACAAACCATGAATTTAAATTTTTAAATAAATTAACAATTAGCAAATAATAAAATAGCAAATTTCTAAATTAAATAAAATCCTTTTGCTGAGACCTAAGTTCCACCATTTGATGAAATCCTTTATGCAAGTTGTATAAATCAACTTTCTAAATATAATATATTGAAATGGATGGCCAGATTAGATGTTTTTTTATTATATACTCTATATGTACACAAACATTTTATACATAAATAATAAATAAATGTAAAATAAAAATTTGCTATCTAGAATAAGTATAATAATATATGTTATATACACACACATAGACCGTCAAATATATGGAACGAGATTAACGGTTTTTAGATTTACAAAATAGTTAAATTATAATATAGAACTAGTGTGTATTGCACACTTAAATATGTGTGTAGGTGATGAAAAAAATGGATTAGGGAGAAAAAAGAGTTATCTATAAAAGAACAAAGATAAAAGTGTAGAGAGAGAAAGAGTTTACTATGTTTGTTGTTTGATGTGTTGTGGATGTCTGAAAATGAGAATATGTTGATCTATTGTTTTACGTTACTAGTTGCTCACAAGAATGGTGATATGTGAAAATGAGAGAGTGGTGGAAATTGAAGGTAATTGTGGTGTGAATACCCCTTGATGTATTGAAAAGCCTATAAGGCGAAATGATATGAAAAGAGCGATGCTGCGATATGAAAGAAATATGATATGAAAAAAGCGATGTTGCGATATGAAGGAAATATGATATAAAAAGAGCGATGCTGTGGTATGAAAAAAAAATGATATGAAAAGAGCTATGTGCGAAATGAAAGAGCGAAGTGAAATTACTAATTTACAAAAGATATAAAGCCTAAAAAATAAAAAGAAAAATCATCAACAACAAATATGCACAACTTTAATAGGAAATATAAATATATTTATGACACATGAAATTGTGTCCAAATTCGAAATATTTGTAATGTTGTAATAATTTGAATAACATAATTTAACTAAATCGCAAAAAAATTACTTTTATATAGAAAAAAGGGTCCACCATATAATTTTACAGACCAAAGCTACTCACTAACCATAGATAATTAATTTACCACATAAATAATAAGTATAGTAAATCATACACATCATAAAATGACTTTTCCATAATACCTTGCAAATGTGTAGGGA
>NW_011628102.1:15781-31160 GCF_000512975.1 Sesamum indicum | reverse complement strand
GAAAGAGCCAGCCCAATCGCTTTGCCATCTCTCCCTTGAAAAAAAAGTATATATTGTTTTTACGGTTAATTACATTTTGTCATCCAAACTATGACAGTTTTAACACTTTGCATCTAAATTTTTTTTTGTATCAACTTGCCGTATCAACTTCCAAATCCTCAATTCCAAAGTCAAGACTATAGCATTAATTTGGAATTATAGGTGTAAGTCCTTAAATTAACGTTATAGAAATTCTAACCAAGTAAAAGGGGGATATAAAAGAAGATTTTACCTTTGAGTTTGTTAAATACATTCTTGAAAAGAATAATCAGAGGATTAGATAGAGATCATACCCACCTTTACCTATCAAATATATATTTATATTTGTGGTAGTTTATTAGTATTTTAATTTTCAAACACAACAAAATCAACACCCAGTATCATCTTGAGTTTGAAGTTCTCGCTCTATAACTACAGAGCTATTAGACCTCGACTAAAATGATATTTGTTCGACATAAATTTCTTATAGAATAAATTATAATTGTAGAAGGTATATTACAATCAGTGGTATTATATCTTTAGAGGTATGAGACAACATTCGCGAACACAAAATTTTGCATTACATCCTTTACCCACCATAGGGGTCTAAGAGTAATTAATCGTCTTTAACTTCTAATTACTTATAACAACTTATCACAATTTTATTTTCATTGACAATGGATACTTATTTTCTATCTCGCGATAGACTTCTTCCATAACTGGGAACATCACGGTTTTCCCAAATTGAATTTCTTTGGCTTCCATCTTTCTTCTATTCAAACTTCCATATGATAATAAAACATAGTATCTTGTCTACCCACTTCCAATCTTTGATACAAGAAAAGAAGAATATACATAAGAGGGTCATCCTAATTTTTCATACATCTCAAGTTTGATTGTCTTGTGTATTTCTAAAACAATTAGAGGCCACTTCCAATTGAGACACATTATCGTCAATCAATACAAACATATTATCAATACATTGTTATTCTCAATACATTGTTATTCTCAGACACTCACAACACATCAAACAACAAACATAATATTTCAACGTACTTTTCATTCCACGTACACATTATCGTCAATCAAACTACATCATTCACTACTCATATATATTTTTAGATAAATCAATGTTAGCATGAACCACAAAGTCATATAATAGTAATACCACAAATAAAGAGAACATATATAGAGAATACCAATTATTTACTTACCTCAACCTCACAACGCTTCTATCCAATAGGTAGTCGTTCGGTCTTTCACTCTACCCCCATATCCTATAATGAGTTATACCACATATAGTTAATATATCGAGAATATCGTAACTTCTTTTAAATATAATATTAAATATTATTTGTATAATTTCTAATAATTCTTTAATATTCCATTTCTATCGAAGTACAAATCTTTGTTTTTCCTCTTTATTAACATAATATTTCTTAAATATAATTTTCAAATCATTTCTATGAATTTTCTACCAATTTATCGTTGCTATATAATTTAATTAAACAACAATACATAGAATTACATATTTCGTTAATCATTCCGATGGAATTGTGTAAATTAGCTATAGTAATATTCCAAGTCAAATAAATTTAACAATCTAATTGACCAACGATATCATTTTTATATCCAATTTGATATTTAATTCGACACTATTTTAAATAGCCAAACTCGTAAAATACTCCGATTAAATAGTACATTACTTAGTATAAACAACATTTAATAAACGTACTAATTAAATACTATAATTATATAAATTAATATAAATTAAATTACAATTCGTACCTCTATTTCTTCCTCTTTCTTTTCGCTGAATTTGTGTGTGTGTGTTATGTGTATATTAGTATGTGTATACAACTACAAAACAAAAGAAAAGAAAAGGAAAGGGAGGGTGAGGCGGTGGGAGGTATATTATTATTTACATATATATAATATTATTATTACATATATATAATATTGTTATTATTTTATTTATTTAATTAAATTTTTCTCAAAATACCAATTACGTCCTTCCTAAATTTCTTAATTAAAAGAAATTGTCCCAAAATATTATAACGAACTCCAATTTAATTCATTCAAGTGTTATTATATTCCAATTATGACCCATAATTTAGTGCCTAATTAACTAAATTTCACGAAAATTTACCAATTAATCCTACAATTATGTATTATAATATTTGGGGCGTCACAGAAATTGCTCTAGATTCCACAATGCTAGATGCAACTAGATCCCGTTTCTTTCTTTGGGAAGATACTTCGTTGCTTGAACCTGCTTGCTCCTGCAAGATTCAATTTTAATTATTAGTTGATAAGTAGACCATAAACATAAAATAAAAGGGTGTGAATGATTTATAATTAATGTGCCTGAGTTGTTTTTTTTTTTTTTTTTCCATTCATGGGTAGTTTGCAAGAGGTTAAATATATATATATATTTCGTACAAAGTGTTAATCCCTTAATTTGGTTTGACTTGCAATAGATTCCCTCTAATTAAGTTCTACTTTAATATATGTATTTATGTGTGTGTAGAGTATCTCTCTCGGCTTGTTGAATTCTCATAATAAACATAATATTTAAATTAAAATTTTGATTTTTTTTGTGACATCTTTATTTCAAATTCAAAGGGAAAGCCAAAAGAATTGTCTTTCCACTTTCGAGATTGAGCAATTTTCAGTTTTAAGTCAGTATTTCTTATAAAATTTATATTTAGAATAAAAGATCTAAACAAATGAAGAAGAGTGAAGATCACACACATGTATATTTGTTTTTTGAAGAAAAAAAAAATGAAAGAAAGAAAGATCTATGGTACCTGGTGGACTCTTGGAGGCACTTGTGATGGTGGTGGGGGTGGGGGTGTCGCAAAATTAAAATTCAATGGCTCGAGAAAGAGCACACCATTAACTCTCCAACATCCATAGAAGTTATCTCTCTCAAGCATTGTCTACAAGGTGAGAAATTAACATTGGTAAGAGTTTATACAAAACTATAACATAAAATTGAAAGTTGAATGTAGTTGAAACATTGAGAAGGTCTACATTGGTTTCTTCGTTTGACCCGTGCTCCATCTTTTCTCCTGTGACTAAGAGTTTTCCGGAGGATGTTTGTGTGGATATTTTCATAACTAAGCGTCAAGATGATGCCACGTTAATACATCATATTCACGTAGCACTATCCTCACTGTTTATTATCAAATACCGAATGTAGGCAAAATATTTCTTAAATATAATTTTTTCATGGTCCTTGAGTAGATGGCGAGAGTGAAATTGCTAATTTACAAAAGATTTAAAGCCTCAAAAATTAAAAAAAAAAAATCAACAACAACAGATATGCACGACCTTAATAGGAAATATAAATATATTTATGACACATGAAATTGTGTCCAAATTTGAAACATTTGTAATGCTGCAATAATTTAAATTACTTCTATATAAAAAAAAGGGTCCACCATACAACATTACATATCAAAGCTACTCACTAGCCATATATAATTAATTTAACACAAAAATTAATAGTAAGTATAGTAAATCATATACATCATAAATTGACTTTTCCATAATACATTGCAAATGTGTAGGCAATTTAAGAGATTTTTATTGAGATTAATTACACATAATTGTAAGTATGTAGACTGTATTCGATATTTTCTATTTCTGCTATTATGGTGTGGATACTAAACTATAGTTCAATGCAAAGTTTTAAACTTCATGTGTAATTATTCGAATATTAGTAATCAAATAAAATTCCGTTTTAAATAAAAAGTAGATATAGAATATTTTTTTGTAAGCAAGCTCAGCTACAATTTAGTCGCATATAGAAACAAATAAATGTATTAATTATTAAAAGCATATGGATCATTAATTGGCTGTACGATCATAAATAATTAATATGCATTTTGTATGTACGAGATTCAGTTCGGAAATATACTTATTGTGTACGGATGTGTGATTTTTATTATGTACGAAAAATATATTTATTATGTACGGATATGAGATATTTATATATAAAATATGAGTAAGTGATAATTTTTTTTTAAGTCGTCATATTTATATAAAATTTCCAAAAAACAACATACGAACAACAAATTTAAATTTTTAATTAAGTTAACAATTAGCCAATAATAAGAATAGCAAATTTCTAAATTAAATAAAATCCTTTTGTTGTGACCTAAGTTCCTTTTTGTGCCTAAATCAACTTTCTAAATATAAGAAAATTACATTAAATAAAAAAAAAAGAGAGATATAAAGAATGGAAAAATTAGGGTGATGAAAAAAAAAATGGATCAGAGAGAGAAAAGTGTTATCTATATAAGAACAAAAATAAAAGTGTAGAGAGAGAAAGAGTTTACAACATCCTAAAAAAGTATTTATTCATTTATTTGTTTAATAAAAGTTATTTTTAAATCTTTGTAAGTATTTCCATTGCTTTTAAACTTGTGAAAGAAAGGAAAAAAAAACAGTTTTTACTTATAATTGCTCTGATTTTTTTAATGAATATATATAAACTTTATTTGATCAATATTATGTTCATTACAATAATTTGAATTAAAATTTATCATTTTCTATTACAATAATTTCTATTATTACATAAACTCTTCATAATTATTTGACATTATTAAACTTTATATTTTTCATAAACTTCGTATGTCCGCCATGACTTGTGAGAGGTGAACATAATTTCCTTGAACTTGAGCATCATGGATTTTGTCATAAGTTAATTTGGTGAACATAATTTCCTTGAACTTGAGCATCATGGATTTTGTCATAAGTTAATTTCCTGATGGGGTGTATTAAATATGCATCTGGCCTAATTTCGCCAATACAAAATAAAAGAAATAACTTAATATATATTCTCAATTGATCCATAAGGACACATATGACCCAGACTCATGATGGGCTCATGATTTTATGTCTTTAAAATATGAAAAATCCAAATTTTTTGCGGACTTTTATTTTGAAATACAATTATTAGTCAATTTATTTGAACCTTAACTAATTATTTATCCCAAAATATTTCGACCTCAACATATAGTATAAAAAATGTGAATTAAGTTGTTAGAATTAAATATGCCTATTCGTCCGTGAAAGTGTTATTTAATTCAATGTTGACTTTTTCTATTAGAATTTGATATTGTAATAGTTAAATAATAATTATCTATTCATAGTTAAATATGAAATGTATTAATTGAAATAATGTTTTGAGGATAAATTTAAGTTGCACACTTGAATTATGCAATGAATATTAAACACCACTCTAATTACAAAATGTACCTGGCAAGGGTAATTACCAAAAGACCAAATTACCCCTCTTTTTTGAAGAAATTTACAATAAAGAGTAGGATCCACGCATGGAGACGCGGGCTGGGTCGCCTGACCCGGTCCGATTGGCTCGCCCACTCTAAGAACCATTAGATCACCTGACACTTGGACCACTGGATGACGCCACGTGGCAAATCCTAACCCCTATCACAGATTTTGAGTGTTTGGAAATCACACATACACTACCCACAATTTATGGAGGAGAGGACCACATTATTTGGAGGTTCGACCATGGGATTCCTACTACTCAAACTCTTTATAGGCTTTTTGATCCGCCTGGACCGAAAGTAGACTGGTACTCGCTACTTTCGGGATCACTCAAGATTCCACGTCACTTATTCATCCTCTGGCTTGCTATTCTTTGAAAGTTGGCTACGACGGATAAACCATGGCTAGCCCACCTCGGCTCGTGCAATTTATGCAACGAGGGAGCGACGGAGACACACGACCACTTATTTTTCCAATGCAGATTTAGTCGTCAGTGTATAACAGAAATTCGAAAAAAATCCTAAACGGTACCGTACACTATAAATACTAGCATTTATGAACATTTATAAGCAAGTGCATTTATCAAATTTTTTTTCTTTGATCTCACTCGCTCTCCACTGATCGCTTTCGACCCCATTTCCTAACTTAAACATTAGAGGGCCTTATGTGGGGGCCACCTAGCAAGCCTAACGTGTGTTCTGTTCTTAGAATCCACTCGTAGGAAGCTCAAAGTGAGATTCAGCGACCCGATCTGAGGTACCAGGTTCTGCAACCCGATCCCAAAGTGTGCGACCTGCATCATTTTGGCGCCGTCTGCGGGAATCTAAGAACAGGGGAGTTAGAAAATGGAAGGATCATCGAGGAGAGATCAACACTTGGAAGAAACTCCGATAAGAGAAGAACAAATGTTGCAATTGTCACGAGCGGATTTACAGTAAATGATGGAGGAAACAAGCAGGAAGGCCATAGTTGAGTATGAGAGGAGAATTGTGACGCCTGCTCGTGAAGGTGTAAGAAGACAATTATTTAGGGATGTCGAATGGGAGCAAGGGCGTAAGGTCTCGAGGGCACCTGAAAAAGGTCCCGAGAGAATGATGTTGTTAAACATTATGGCCCAAATCCGTAAACTCCAAGCCCATAACTTGGAGGCCCACATACCAAACCTAAAACCACTTGGAGGCCCTCTACCCGGACCCGACCCACCTCAGTAAACCCGACCCGGTTTGACCACTATATATTTCCTACTCTTACTAACCCTAATCAGTTCTTTTCCCCTCATTCTTTTTCCGCCGTTCTCTCCTCTGTTTCTCTGTAACCTCCTATGGCAGTTACACCCTTTTCTCTTCCCCATCTCCGGCGGTTTCCTAAAGCCAATCCAATGGCTTTAAGGAAACCGCCTAACGGATTAATTCCCTGGACGTTTTCATGAGCTCTATAAAAGGGAGTCTCATCCTCCCCTACCGTGTGACTGAAATCTATTTTCTTCTTCTCTACACCTCTGAAATAACTCTTTGTGAATCTACTGTGTGGTGGGTTGTGGTGATCGGTCATTTGTTCTAGATCTGTGTGATCTAAGTTTGTTGTGTAAAGTGTGTGGAGAAGCAATCGTGGTTTTAGATTGGTAGTCTGGGTACGGTATTTTGTGACCGTGTCTCTTTTATATTGGATCTGGCTTTATATCCTGAGCCATTTTCAAACAGAGATTTATCTTCTTTATTTCCTGTTATTTCTATTATTCATTTCTGTATTTTTCATTCGGCCTGTAATATTGAGGAGTTTGTACTCCATATCAGTTGTAATAGTTGGGTAGGTTATATTGATAAAGAAATACCACTGGAGGGTTATACCCTAAAGTGGTATCAGAGCCTGCATTCTGATCCATGCTGATCCTTGGTGGCGGTAATTTCTGATAAACCCCTCCTCTGGCTCTTTCTTTTATTTTTCGTTGATATTACTGTCAGATCTTATTACTTTTGATTATCTTTGTTTGCCGTGGTAAAGCCCCCTAATATCCCTCTTGGCATAAGCCCCCTAAGCCCCCTAGATACCACCTTTTACTTATATGTTTGATAACTAGTTATAGTTTTGTGATATTCTTTCTGTTCTTTAGTATATATCTGTCCACAGTCGGTGTATATTTCTCCGTTAATCATACAACTTTTTAAGTACATTGACTTGTTGTCTGTTTTTCTGAAATTTGCCTTGATTCTGTAACTCTAATTTCTAAGTGCTCTGCTTTGAATCTGTTTTTTTGGGATTTGTTATTTGTTTATAAAAACCTGAACTCTTTTTTAAATCTTTTAAATATGGTTGGTTACAGTCTCCAACCCTTTGATGGAAAACGTGACTTTTCTATATGGCAACAAAAGATGAAAGGCATTTTTATTCAACAAAAAATTTTCAAAGCCATTGATGGCAAGTACATTGAAAATGTTTCAGAAGAAAAGAAACAAGAAAACGATGAATTTGCTTACTCCTCTATTATTTTAAACTTGTCTGATATTGTTTTACGAAAAGTTGGTAAACTAGAATCTTCAAAAGCTTTATGGGATAAACTAGAAGAGCTGTACACTGAAATATCTCTACCGAATAAACTATTTTTGTTAGAAAAATTCTTCAGATATAAACTTGATCTTTCTAAAAATATTGATGAGAATCTAGATGACTTCACTAAACTAATTCAGGATATTAAACTTACTGGTGACAAATATATTGATGAATCTTCTCCTATTGTACTCTTGAATGCCATTCCTGAATCCTATTCTGATATAAAGGCTGCTATTAAATACGGAAGGGATAGTGTTAACATAGAAACTGTTGTTAATGGGTCAAAAAGTAAAGAATTAGACCTTAAGACTAATAAACCTAGCCAGAACCAACATGAGATTAATTCTGTTAGGGGTAGGGCTAAGTTTAGGAATTATAACTTTAGGTATAACAACAGAAGTAGGAGTAGAAATAAAAACAGTAGGAGTAAGTCAAGATCGAGAGAAAACAACTTTAAGGATGACAAAATAAAAGATAAACATTGCTATAACTGTAGAATAAAAGGCCATTACATAAAAGATTGTAAAAAACTTAGATGTGAAAATAGAGATAGAAACTATGATGATAAAGAGAAAATCAATAATGTGTCCATTGAATCAAATGGTGAAGTTTTTGTTGTATATGAAGCAAACTCTGTGAATTCTTTTGACATGCATGAATGATTGATTGATTCTGGTTGCACATTTCATATGAGTCCTTTCAAAGACATTTTTACAAATTTGAGATATGAGCATATTGGCTTTGTGTCCAGGGCTAATGAGAAAAAATGCGAAATTAAGGGTCTTGGTGACATCTCATTATGTTTTGAAGAAGGTTATAAAATGATTTTGAAAAATATCAGATGTGTTCCTGACTTAAGTCATAACCTTATATCGTGTGCTGCATTAGAAGAAGAAGGGTTAGAAGGAAGGTGGGGTAAAAGTTTCATGAAAATTATGAAAGGCTCTTTGATTGTTTTTAAAGCTGAACGAAAACGAAATCTTTACATATGCACTGCTACATATGACAATATTGCTGTATCTGTTTTTTAAAACATTAAAACCACTTTATGGCATAAAAGGCTTGGACACATTAGCATGAAAGGGCTTGAATTCTTAAAGAAAGATGGAATTTTGAGTGATAAGATTGACAAATTGGATTTTTGTGATGAATGTGTCTGGGTAAGCATCATAGAGTTCATTTCCCTGCATCCCCATCCCCAAATCCATCTATGTCCACATGCATTCTAGATTATGTTCATGCCGATGTATGGGGTCCATCAAATGTGCCTACTCATGGTGGTAATCGATATTTTTTGTCAATCATTGATAACTATTCCTGTAAAGTGGTTGTTTTCTTGATGAAGCATAAATTAGAAGTTTTTGATAAGTTTGAAAAATGGAAAATCCTTGTTGAAAACCAAACTAGTAAGAAGTTGAAATAACTTAGAACTGATAATGGTCTAGAGTTCTGTAATCAACATTTTTCTGAAATGTGTGATAAGTTTGGTATAAAAAAGCATAAGATTAATCCTTATACTCCTCAACAAAATGGAGTCGCTGAACGTATGGATCGTACTCTACTTGAAAAAGTAAGATGCCTATTGATTAGTTCTGGTTTGCCTAAACCGTTTTGGGGAGAAGCTGTTTTAACTGCTGCACATCTGATAAATATGTCTCCTTCTGTGCCATTATCTGGTAAAACTCCTGAATTTATGTGGAATGGAAAATTGCCTGATTTATCTCCCTTACGTGTGTTTGGATGTTCTGCTTTTGTTTACCAAAATTCTAATAAACTTGAACCTAGATCCCTTAAATGTGTTTTTATTGGTTATCCCGAAGGGGTAAAAGGTTACAGATTGTGGGTTAGGAGTCAACCAGGTTTTAAAGTTCTAATCAGTAGAGACGTTACCTTTAACGAAAATGAGATGCCATGCTTAGAAAGGACTCAACCCATAGAAAAGGAAACCACCTTTCACAAAGTAGACATAGAGGATAACCAAGGAGGGGAGGGATTAGAGAATAATCAAGAACAAAATGCAGAAAATCTCGGAAACATTGGAAATACAAATCCTTTAATCAACCCCCTAGACAACTACCAACTTGCTAGAGATAGGGATAGAAGACAAACTAGGATACCCTCAAAACTTAGGGATGTTCACACAAGCCTAAATACCATACTAGGAGAACCATCTAGTATCGAAGAAGCCTTAAAATCTGAAAAATGGCTTAGTGCTATGAAAGAAGAAATGAAATCACTAAAAGATGACAAAACTTGGATCCTTGTTCCTAAACCAAAAAATGCTTCTGTTGTTGATTGTAAATGGTTATTCAAGATAAAACAGGAAAATCCCATAAAATACAAGGCTAGACTAGTTGCTAAGGGATTCACACAAAAAGAAGGCATAGACTATAATGAAATTTTCTCACCAGTTGTAAAATACACTACAGTTCGCATTATACTTGCTCTCACTGCACACTATGACTGGGAATTAAAACAAGTGGATGTTAAAACTGCGTTTTTACATGGTGATTTGGATGAAAACATTTACATGAATCAACCTTTTGGTTTTTCTGATATGTCTAAACCTGATTATGTGTGCTTGTTGAAAAAATCCCTATATGGACTGAAGCAATCCCCTCGTCAATGGAACAAAAGATGTATTCAATTCATGCTGTCCTTAAAATTCACTAGGAGTAATTACGATCATTGCCTTTATTTCAAGTATGTAGATAATACTCCTATTTTTTTGGTACTATATGTTGATGACATGTTGATTGCTAGTCCTAGTTTACAACTTATTCATGTCTTACAAAAAGATCTATGCAAAGCTTTTGAAATGAAAGATCTTGGCAATGCAAAACAAATTCTTGGTATGAGTATTGTTAGGGATAGAAATACATCTTATATTCTCTTAAATCAGAAATCATATCTTTTGACTATCCTCAAAAAGTTTTTCATGGAAAATGCAAAACCCACTTCTGTTCCCTTGGTTGCCAATTTTCAATTATGTAAAAGTCAATGCCCTAAAACAGATAGTGAAATACAAAAGATGGATAAGATTCTTTATTCAAATGTAATTAGCTCCATTATGTTTTTAATGGTATGCACGAGGCCTGATGTTGCTTATGCTATTAGCTGTCTTAGTAGATACATGTCTAACCCAGGTCCTCCTCACTGGGAAGCTTTGAAATGGTTACTTAGATATTTTTGTGGATCTGAAAAACTTGGCATTACATTCTCTAAATATTCTGCACATGCACACCTTGTTGGTTATGTGGATTCAAATTATGCAAACGATAGTGATAGTGGTAAATCCACCACTTCTTAATTGTTTACTCTCTGTGGCTCATGCATGAGTTGAAAATCCCAACTTCAACATATTGTTGCTTTATCTACAATTGAAGCTGAATACATTGCTACTACTGAAGCTTTCAAAGAAGCATTATGGCTTAGTGGGCTTTTAAAAAAAGAAGCATTATGGCTTAGTGGGCTTTTAAAAGAAATTAGTTTCTTAAAGGAAAAACCTGTGATTCTCTCATAGTCAATCGTCTATTCAATTGTGTACAAACCCCGTTTTTCATGATAGAACAAAACATATAGATGTTAGGTATCACTTTATTCGCGATATTGTGGGAAAGAATGAGATAAAATTAGAAAAAATCAGCTCAGAAGAAAATCCTGCAGACATGGGCACTAAGTGCTTGCCCATAGAAAAGTTCAGTAAGTGTTTAAAAATACTCCTGTTAAATCCTGACTAATATTAATCTCCTTGTCTTTAGTGTTTCAGCTGCAGGTACATCCATGGAGTATTTCCTGTCAATGATGAGAAAACCATATCCATAAACCCCTGACCTACCCTATTGGTATTTGGTCCAAGGTGGGGTGTGTTAAACATTATGGCCCAAATCCGTAAACTCGAAGCCCATAACTTGGAGGCCCACATACCAAACCCAAAACCACTTGGAGGCCCTCTACCCGGACCCAACCCACCTCAGTAAACCCGACCCGGTTTGACCACTATATATTTCCTACTCTTACTAACCCTAATCAGTTCTTCTCCCCTCATTCTTTTTCCGCCGTTCTCTCCTCTGTTTCTTTGTAATTTCCTATGGCAGTTACACCCTCTTCTCTTCCCCATCTCCGGCGGTTTCCTAAAGCCAATCCAATGGCTTTAAGGAAACCGCCTAACGGATTAGATCCCTGGACGTTTTCATGAGCTCTATAAAAGGGAGTCTCATCCTCTCCTACCGTGTGACTGAAATCTGTTTTCTTCTTCTCTACACCTCTAAAATAACTCGTTGTGAATCTACTGTGTGGTGGGTTGTGGTGATCGGTCATTTGTTCTAAGTTTGTTGGGTAAAGTGTGTGGAGGAGCAACCGTGGTTTTAGAGTTTGGTAGTCTGGGTACGGTATTTTGTGACCATGTCCCTTTTATATTGGATCTGACTTTATATCCTGAGCCATTTTCAAATAGAGATTTATCTTCTTTATTTCCTGTTATTTCTATTATTCATTTCTGTATTTTTCATTCGGCCTGTAATATTGAGGAGTTTATACTCCATATCAGTTGTAATAGTTGGGTAGGTTATATTGATAAAGAAATACCACTGGAGAGTTATACCCTACAGTTATCAAATGTGGTAATGAGTAAGAGGACGATCTCACGGCAACCAGGCATCTCTAGCGCAGAGGTAGATAATGTCAGCTGCCAGATAGAGAAGTTAGGAAAGCAAATTGAGGAATTTAAGAAGCGAGGGGAGATCGTCTCACAAAATAGAAGTTCTCCATTCACTAATTGGATTCTTTTAGAGGTCGTGGATAGTAGCTTTCGGTTTCCTAACCTTTCCAAGTATGATGGGACCAAGGATCCTAGGGAGCATGTGGCGGCATTTGACCTAGTGATGAATCTGTACGGTCCGACAGACCTAATCAAGGCTAAACTATTCGTAACTACTTTGAAGGGTAAGGCGCAAGAATAGTTCACTAATTTGGTTAGTGGAACTATTGATTCTTATGAGGAGTTGATTCAAATTTTTTTTTCACTTTGCAAGCAAGAGGAAAGCAAAGAGGTCTGCTACATACCTCTTTACTATTACTCAGAGAGATGATGAGAATCTTAAAAGCTTCATGGGAAGGTTTAATAAAAAAATGTTGGAGGTGCAAGATCTGAGAATCGACATGATGGTCAGCATATTAATTCATTCGCTGAAAAGAGGCCATTTGCGTTGGCTTTGGCTCGCGACCCCCCAAGAGGAACATAACACATGATGGAGATGGCGTACAATTACATAGATGAAGAAGAGATGAACGCCATGAAGGACAGTGAATGCATGAGGGATCAAAGTCGCATGAACTACGTAGCTTTGCAACCTATCTACAAAATCAATTTATTATGCTCGTTTAAGGCAATTTTTTTAGGCCAGGCAAGCTAGCAGATAATAGAATGAAGGAAAAAATGAAAGAATTTTTTCATGCTGCAGCACAATGTAAACACCTCTTATAGAGTGTTGCATTTTTCGGCGCCAATTTTTACCTTAAAAAAGGCCAAAAAAGTCTATTTCACATGTAACAACTGAAGTAAATAGATTGTCCATTCTTCCATTTAAATTTGATGGTAAATGAGGTTTGGGACTAAGTTGGAAACTTTTCTTTAAAAAATGGGATGAAAGAGAAAATCATGTAAACTATGGGATGAAAAGTAAAAGGTCCATTTTTTACGGGACCAAAAAGATAATTTATCCCAAAAAACATTATATAAGTTTTTAATTTCATCCCCCTTTTAACATTTTTATGTTATAATTTTACACTTATAAGAAAAAAAATATAATGATGTTAACCTCACTCCATATATATATTGTACTTGTCATATTCTAAGTACAAAAAATATATATGTTAAACGAAGGGCAAAATTAAAATTTATGTAATTTTTTTGGAAATGTAATTTTTTTGGGTAAATCAGTATTTTTTGTTCAAGTCCTAAAGGAATGGAGTAGGTGTAAATGAAGATTTTTTGAAGGGCTCCACTTGTAATATCAGAACTTTTTTGAAGAAAAGTATAATTTAACATTTCTAGAGGGGGTCTAAATGTAATTATTTCTTTTTAACTTTTAATTGGTTCTTTATTTTTAGTTATGAAAAAATAATATTTGAGATTAATTTGTAAGCTTTTTATTAAATTTATTGAATACTAAATTTATATCATATATCTTTTTTTTCAAAGGAAAACGAAATTACAATTTCATGAAAAAGAGAATTAGCAACATCAAAGATCAGAAAGAACCCATTATAGAAAGGCAGTTGAGCATCAACATAATTTTAAAACAATCAGAGACCACTTCCAATGGAGATTGAATCAGGCATTCATAACTCTCTTGTTCCTAGATCAACATGACAGCCATTGAGATTTCTTATAAGTGTATGTTGAGAACAATTTGTAATTCATGCGCCTTTTTTTTTTCACTTTATGACTAGTTTGCTAGAGGTTATATAGGGAGAAATATAATTTTGGTCCAATTTTTTAGGTACGGTGGCAATTTTGGTTTGGGTCTAATTCAAAATTGTAAATCAGGATAGTAATTTTTGAAAAATGGCAATTTATGGACTAAACACCCTAATTTTGCCGAAATTGCGCACATAATGTGCACGTAACCTCATAAATTTTGGAATTTCTCCAAAATTTGGGGAATTGGCTTACATGAAAGTAATTTTTCAGTGGTGCTTACATGGCTAAGGTAACGTGTTTTAAAATTTTACGTAAGCAGCGGTTGAAAAATATACTTCTGCATAAGCTAATTAGCCGAATTTTGGAGAAATCCTAAAATTTATATTGTCATGTGCACATCATGTGCACAATTCGAGCGAAATTAGAGTATTTTGTCCTTAATTGCCATATTTTGAAGATTATTGTCCTAATTCAGTATTTTGAATTGGACCTGAATTAAAATTGCCATCGCCCCTAAGAATCTGGCCCAACATTGTATTTGACCTGAATTAAAATTGCCATCGCCCCTAAGAATCTGGCCCAACATTGTATTTTTTCCTATATATATGTGTGTATATATATATATGTTGTGACTTACAAAATCATAGAAGGTTAAATGATTAATAGAATAAACATATTCAGGTTTTAATTGATGATTTTGATTTTTCTTTTCAAAAAGCTTTATTTGAAATTCAAAGGGAAAGCCAAAAGAATTGTCTTTCCACCTTCAAGATTGAGCAATTTTTCAGTTTTAAGTCTGTACATCTTATAAAATTTATATTTAGAATAAAAGATCTAAACAAATGAAGAAGAGTGAAGATCACTCACATGTAAATTTGTTTTTTGACGAAAAAAAAAAAGAAACAAAATGAAAGAATGATCTACAATACCTTGTGAACTCTTTGAGGCACTTGTGACGGTGGTGGGAATTCAACGGCCCGGGAAAGAGCACACCATTAATTCTCCAACATCCATAGAAGTTATCTCTCTCAAGTATTGTCTACAAGGTGAGAAATTAATATTGGTTAGAGTTTATACAAAACTATA
>NW_011628102.1:12381-15026 GCF_000512975.1 Sesamum indicum | reverse complement strand
GATTATTTTTTGTAAGCAAATGCAGCTACAATTTAGTCGCATATAGAAACAAATAAATGTATTAATTATTAAAAGCATCTAGATCATTAATTGGCCATACGATCATAGATAATTAATATGCATTTTTTTGTGTACGGATATGTGTTTTTATTATGTACAAATATTTATAATTAATTCATGACTAGGTATGAGATATTTCTAATATCTGCATAAGAATGAGGAGAAATTAAATAAATGATGATTTCTCTTGAGTGGTCGTATATATATATAGAATTTCCAAAACCCAATATACGGACCACAAATTTAAATTTTTAATTAAGTTAACAATTAGCAAATAATAAAATAGAAAATTTCTAAATTAAATAAAATCCTTTTGCTGAGACCTGACTTCCACCATTTAATGTAATGCATTTTGCAAGTTGCATACATTATCTTTGCACCTAAATCAACTTTCTAAATACAATATCTTGAAATGGATTGCCAGATTAGATGTTTTTAATTATATACTCTATCTGTACACAAACATTTTATACATAAATAAACAAATAAATTAAAAAATAAAAATATACTATCTAGTATAATAATATATGTTATATATACACACATATAGAGAGAGACAGCCCACGGCCACGGAATACGGAAGAAATCGAAGCCATTATTTATTAATCGTTTTTAAATTTGCAAGATAGTTAAATTATAAAATCGAACTAGTGTGTATTGCACACTTAAATACGTGCGTAAAAAACAAGAGAATTATATTAAATAAAAAAAGAAAGATAGAAAAAATGAAAAAATTAGGGTGCTGAAAAAAAATGGATAAGGGAGAGAAGAGTTATCTATACAAGAACAAAAATAAAAGTATAGAAAGAGAAAGAGTTTACACGATCCTAAAAATGTATTTATTCGTATTTTGATTTAATAAAAGTTTTTTTTAAATCTTTTTAAGTATTTCCCTTGTTTTCAAACTTGTGAAACAAAGGGAAAAAAACACTTTTTACTTACGATTGCTTTGATTTTTTTTAATCAATATATATAAACTTTATCTTGATCAATATTACTCAACTGATAAGTAATATCATATATCTTTTTTTTTCAAAGGAAAATGAGATTATCATTTCATGAAAAATAGAATCAGCAACATCAAGGACCCCAAAGCACCCATTACAGAAATGGCAGTTGAGCATCAACATAATTCTATAACAGTCAGAGACCACTTCCATTGGAGATTGAATCAAGTATTCCATAACTCTCTTGTTCCCAGATCAACATGATAGCCATTGAGTTTTCAACATAGAATTGCGATATGGAAGAAGGCTGCATGTTATGTTCATGATCAGAGTATTCACCTGCCTTGTCAAATCTGCTCAAATTTTAGGTAAGGATGCGATGCATATTATGATTTTTAAATGAAATTTTAGAAGTTTTGAAGATGCATGAGAGTAAGTGCTCACCAGAGCCTAGTAAATCACGCGGCATGATGAACGTTGCAACGTCGTTCATAGAACGGATGGTTTTCTTGACCTTCTCATGGAAATAAAACTAAGAAGAAAAAAATTTGGTTAGGAAATTAGTGCAAGTAAATTGTATTTCTTGGAACACAAATAATTACAACTCTTTTAGAAAAAATATATACATTTGAATCAAATAGATAATATTTTAATAACACAATATTTAGGACATATAACTTTGATGTCGCTTAAATAATTTATAACTTCACGAACTACTTTTTGAAAACAAATAAAATTTCTCTCTAAACATTCATATCATGAATGATGGATTATACGGTGCAGCGTGGCTGAAAGAAGATCATAAATTTTATAATTTTATGTCGAAATATAATAAAGTGTGAATTCTTAAAGAAAAAATTAAACCTACCTCTAACATCTCCAAAATATATTCCGACTGTTCCTCGCATCTCAAAAGTCGGAGAGAAATTGCTCTAGATTCCACAATGCTAGATGCAGTTAGTTCCCGTTTCTTCCTTTGTGAAGATCCTGCACTGCTTGAAGATACTTGCTCCTGCAAGATTGAATTTTAATTCTTAGTTGATAAGTAAACCATAAACATAAAATAGAAGGGTGAGAATGATTTGTAATTCATGTGCCTTTTTTTTCCCTTTATGGGTAGTTTGCTAGAGGTTATATATATAAATATATATGTATATATATATTTCGTAACTTACAAAATAATAGATGGTTAAACGATTAATAGAATCAACATATTCAGGTATCAGTTGACGACATAACAACTATATGCATGTACAAAGTGTTCATCCCTTAATTTGGTTTGACTACATGACAACTATATGCATGTACAAAGTGTTCATCCCTTAATTTGGTTTGACTGGCAATAGATTTCCTCTAATTAAGTTCTACTTCAGTGTATGTATTTACTGTACAACATCTTTGTTGGCTTGTTGAATTCTTATATCAAGAGGTAATTCAAAACAAGCAGTAAATAAACATAACACTTAATTAAATCTGATCTTAAAATAAAAAAAAGTATTGTAGTAATTTATGTCATTAAATTTGTTAATTTGTTTGAATTTGTAACAACTTATCACAATTTTAACCTAATTTCATTTGAACACTCAACTTTTAACAATCCTAGATTTAACACTTTGTTGTTTGGATTGGCATGTAATT
>NW_011628102.1:9946-11626 GCF_000512975.1 Sesamum indicum | reverse complement strand
TATTGTCTACAAGGTGAGAAATTAACATTGGTTAGAGTTTATACAGAACTATAACATAAAATTGAAAGTTGAATGCAGTTGAATCATTGAGAAGATCTACATTGATTTCTTCATTTGATCCGTGCTCCATCTTCTCTCCTTTGCAGAAAGAGTTCTTTGGAGGATGTGTGTGTAGGGGGGGGGGAGAGAGAAAGAGAGAGAGAGAGTAGAATGCGTGTGTGTGTGTGTGAGTGTTTTTGTGTAAATTTAAAAGGTATGAATGTAATACAGACAAAAATCTCACAATTTTATTTAAAAGTGTCAGGATGATGCCACGTTAATACATCATATAGACATAGCACTATCTTTACTGTTTATTATCAAACACCAAAGGTAAGTAAATATTTATTAAATATAATTTCTTACAGATCCTTGAATAGATGACCAGAGTGAAATTACTAATTTACAAAAGATTTAAAGCCTAAAAAATAAAAAGAAAAATCAACAACAACAAATATGCACGACTTTAATAGGAAATATAAATATATTTATGACACATGAAATTGTGTCCAAATTCGAAACATTTGTAATGTTGCAATTATTTGAATAACATAATTTAACTAAATTGCAAAAAATTACTTTTATGTAAAAAAAGGGTCCACCATATAATTTTACAGACCAAAGCTACTCACTAGCCATATATAATTAATTTACCACATAAATTAATAGTAAGTATAGTAAATCATATATATCACATAAAATGACTTTTCCATAATACCCTGCAAATGTGTAGGCAATTTAAGCGATTATTAGTAAGGTCTAATATTGAAATTATTAATGACACATAATTGAAATTAAATTTGAAGTATGTAGACTGTATTTTGTATTTTCTAATTTTGCTATTATGGCATGGATTTTCATAATTATAAGGGTAGTTTAGTCCAATTAAACAATTTGATCTGGAATAAGTGAATTTTAAATTAATCAAGGATAAATATTAATTTTTATTCAATTTGTTGTTAATATCAGCAAATTCAGTGAATTTTGACTAGTGCGTGTCTTATTTGTTTGACGGACGTAAATGTAATTTTTCCAAACCATAAGAGCTCTACGTGTAATTACACCAAACTTTAGGGTAGGAGAATGTAACTATCCCTTAATATTTTAGGTAGTTCACCATAAAAATTGGGTGAAAACCTAATGTAGGCTAATGGTGTGGGCTCATCGTTAAACGGATATTAAAATCAATGAAGTATTTGTAATTTTTCAAATAAGACGAAAATATTTATAATTTTACCAAATCTAAGAAAGAATGGTCATAATTTACTAAAATAGGAAAAAAAAATTGTAACAGAAGAACAACACCATAGAGTTTATGAGTTGAGCATGCACATTCAGCGGCGAAGCCAGAACTTTTGCTTGACCCTGTCAAAATTTTATAATTATTGCAAATTCATTCAAAAAATTAAATTATTATAATTTATCATTACAAGTTAAATACATATTATGAGAATTAATACAACTAATTCTTATCAATATTACTCCGAGAGCTAGGGGCAAATTGAAAAATCAAAAGCTATATTTATATAAATTATAATCATAAATTTCATAAATATTTTTTTATATCTAAACTTGTTTATTTATTATGAAATATTTAGATAAAATAAAAAAAATTAAAAATCTTGGGAAGAATTACAATCT
>NW_011628102.1:0-9340 GCF_000512975.1 Sesamum indicum | reverse complement strand
ATTAGGTTGCTCCTATGGAAGTGGAATCACAAAGTTGTTGTCTCCATTAGATTGCTCCAGTGGAAGTGGAATCACAAATTTGTTGTCTCCATTAGGTCGCTCCTGTGGAAGTGGAATCACAAATTTGTTGTCTCCATTAGGTCGCTCCTGTGGAAGTGGAATCACAAATTTGTTGTCTCCATTATGTTGCCCCTGTGAAAGTGGAATTACAAATTTGTTGTCTCCATTAGGTTGCTGCTATGGAAGTGGAATCACAAATTTGTTGTCTCCATTAGGTTGCTCCTGTGGAAGTGGAATGATAAATTTGGTGTCTCCATTAGGTTGCTGCTGTGGAAGTGAAATCACAAATTTGTTATCTCCATTAGGTTGCTCCTGTGGAAGTGGAATCACAAATTTGTTGTCTCCATTAGGTTGCTCCTGTGGAAGTGGAATCACAAATTTGTTTTCTCTGTTAAAACCCTCAAGTGCATCAAAATGACGAGCATCACATCTATTAGCAACAATAATCAAACCCAACAGAAAAAACAAAGTTGACAAAGATTTCCGAGAAGCCATTACTATAGTTGAAGCAAAAATGAAGTTGCCAATGTTGTCTCTTCCAGCACCAATTGAAATGCTGCTTAAATAGCCAATTACTGGGGGTGACAACATACAGATTAGTTTGATTGAATACTCGAGATTTGTTGTGTGATTTAGTAGGTCGTAGGTAGAGATTGATAGCATTTCTAAGGTATAAATGATAATTATTTGGTACAACAAATAGGGAGAATAGGACTTTTATCTTTCCTGCTATATATTTACATGGACTCCGTTTATTTTTCTATATGAGTTATTTGAATGACATGATAACAATAAAAATACTTTGTAGTAATTATAATATGTTTATTTAGACTGTTTGAGTTTATTAACTTAACCTACCTATTTACAATAATTAGTACCGATACCGGGGTTCTTAGATTGGCAACGAGGCTCTATATTAATGCAATGGAAACACGTGTATTATTTTACTTATACATCCCAATAATAAAAAATAAACGAAGCCTTCATCACATAATATTGTAATAATTCTCGCGGCCCTTACAGTATTGGGAGTTTATGCTTAGTGGAGAGTGCATATTGAAATTATACCTATGTATCTTTCTTCTTCTCGCAACCCACTTGGAGGATTTGGAGAAAATTAATTCAGAGTATCAATAAATTAAATCAATGCACATGTCCAAACGAGACAAAGAAACAACATATTGAAGTAAACATATGTTCATATATGTGAGCCTTGAACTCACAATTGTTTTTATTAAGAGGCCTCATCACCTGCTTATGTATAACTCATCAAATAGCTTTTGGGATTTAAGATTACGTAGAGCAGGTTTTAGATCTGATGTATATATATATATATATATATTTTATGATTGAAATTCATTATATAATTTTAATTGACTCACTAAAAAAAATAATTGTACTTAACGAAGGATTTTTTGTAGAGGAGACAAAATTATATAATTTTTATTTTCTTCTTATAATTGTATTATAATACTAGTAGATATTCTTTATTATCATACTATTGAATTGTAAATTAATTTTTATTTTTCCCCCTAAGTTTATTATTCCAAGATTATTAGTTAAATTATTATTTAAACTCGTCATATAATTTCGGGTAAAATACACCTTGCCCCTCGAACAATTGTTGATGTAATTTTTACCCGTTAAATTAACAAATGACTCCTTAGTTGGACAAAAATATCTCTCATATCTTGAACAATTATATTATTTTTATTATACTTTAGTATTTTGTACATTCAATTATTATCAAATTATGTATTAATTAATTTTTTTAATAAATAAAGAATTTAAGTTAAAGTGGGGTAGAAATTAATTTATGTAGTAGATACACAACAAATATAATATAACCAACAACTGATATATGACTTTTAAAAGAAATTGACAAATATATATATGCTTAATCAAAAGTTAAATATTTTTTTAAATATATATGAATAGAGAGTGCATATTCAAATGTTTGATGAAATACTCAAAATTTGGTGTGTGATTTAGTATCTGGGTAGGTAGAGATTGATTACATTTATAATTGAAAAGCATTTTATTGATGTATTCAATTTATTGATATGTTAATTTTTTATTTTTTTAAAATTGAATAATTCTTTTAACTTCCTGGCTCATCATGATTTTTCATAACGCCCTTTTGATATTCTTTTATTCTTATTCATTTTTATCTTATATATTTAGGTGATTTTTAACTCTATAAAAAGTAAATAATATAATTTTAAAAAATTATTTTAAATATTTTACAAAAATTATACATATACATACAATGTGCCATACATAATAGTTAATTATAAATATGTTTACTCAGGCTATTTAGGTTGAATAGCTTTTGGGATTTAAGAGTAGAGCAAGTTTTAGGTTTGGTAATTAATAAATATTGAACCCCCATTAGGAAGAATTTATTGTTTACACCTGACCCTCTTTCGATAAAATTTGGACGAAAAAGTGTTGACGTTAGCAAAAAAATTATATAAATTTCTAATTTTATTCCTTATTTAATATCTTTTTGTATGTCCTTAATTACCCACCGTTTTTCTACCACGACCTCTATACTTCATCCGCAATGAAAATATCAATTTTTTTCCTTAAAATCTTAATGAGAACGGGATAACAAAAACACAGAACAAACTTCAAGTTGTCTGAATGGGATTTTTTATTTTTGGCGATGACTATTTTAGTTAACAAAATTAAGGCCCCATAATCAAAAGGTTACAGGTCCGAGTCTATGATAGCTGATGATTAAAATTTATGACATAATTGTAATCGATTCACTAAAAAATAAAATAAATAATTTCAGAAGACAATAATAATTTACGTAATTAGAAGTTCAAAAGGATACTTCAATTTTATTAATTTGAATATAAATATTTATATGTGGAACATTAATAAAAATAAAAATCATATACTACATATTGCTAGCAGCTTTTTTTTTTTCTCAATTGTTTGGGCTTAGCCCAAGTTATTCTTTTAAAAAACACATAGGCATAGTCTGGGCCTTGATTTGTCCTGGTCCGTAGGCTGGTCTTAGTTCCAAAAAAATGAATACCGACTCATTTCAAGGTTCATGACCAGCACAGGATCGAGCATGAACAGTATTTTATCGATCTTAGGCCAAGATTTTCTAATCTGGCCTATGCTTCATTTGGACTGACTTGACCCAATGTACATCATAACTTGCAATAGTCCCTACTCCTATCTACCTCGTAATAATATGAGATAATTTTGATATTTTTATTTCATTTTTTTTTGTTAATAATATCCTTTTTTTTTAATAGTGTGGTCAATAAAATAAGATTTTAATTAAGCTTTTAAAATGTGAAGATTAGGAATCATTGAGATCCAGAGAATGTATTAATGCATTATAAAATCGGAGAAGTTCAAAATAAGAAGGAACACTTACGAACTCATAAAAATGAGTGAAACACTAGTTAAATTTCTTATCCGTCTGAACGATCAATTACAGTCTATTGACTTTTGGATAATTGGAGTTCAAATAAATTTAAAATTTCCTATCTTACTCAAGCTTAACAAACGGGAGTTGAAAACAGAGATTAAAAATTCTAAAATTTTGATCGAAGTATCAATCTATAATAAAAAATATAAACAAAATATACACTAATATGATTATACAACAATCGTTATTCGTCCAATATAAATTTAACAATTACAAAAAGTAAAGATATAATGGCCAATCACACAAAAATTAGTGGTGTTAAGGTCATTTAATGAATAAAGAAGAGTATGTAATATTTTATAAAACACGTGGGAATGTTTAGCCTATTTTCATATCATAGGAATTTTTATACTTTTTCACGAAAATACAAAAAGATTTTTTGCATTTTACCCCTTTTTTTTTCAATATGGGCACAGTAAACCCATACCCATTGATATGTCCAAAATATATTTTAAGTAAAAATAATTTTCATTTTACCATAATATAATTTGAGTAACACAAATTTTGTATAAGTTGTCACTATTAATAAATTGATAACAATTTTATAGTGAAAAATGTAATTATTGTAATTGAATAATAAATTAATCAACATAAAGATTCGCTAGTGGAGTTCTGATCCGAATCAAAATATACGATCTCTTTAAGATAGAATAGCTCGCTTTACTCCTTGCAAATATCAAAAAGGTCCTTGAGAAGCAACACGAACATTAGGCTAGCCGAGAATGTCCTCGACTAAAATTCTTCAATGTTCATGTTATTCGAATTCAAGATGGAAAGTAGGCAATTTCAAACAATACATATGGCATAAAGTAATAAATGTGTCATGTTATAAATGCTCTGAAAGGAGGGTATGCATAGTCCCAAATGTAATTCACCAAATGGGCCACGTGGCTTCATCCTAAGATCTTCGCTGTCAGAGATGGTGGGTCGAATGACTTCCACGTCGCCTGGGTCCAAATGGTAGGTTAGCAGAGTGGGTCGAGTGATTCGATCCAACCCGATATCTTAAATGCGCGAATCTTGTGGCATTTTTAATATTTTTAGCTCATAAAAGGAGCATTTTGGTCCTTTTCTCACTTAAATGGTTTACACCCCCATCAAGTTCAAACGTCCATAAGTACGTACCAAACCGAATTGAGGGAGGATAAAAGAATTCACAAGGACAAGATGGGGATTTCACAATCCAGTAAAATTCAAAGAAAATCATATATTTGCATTCACCAAGTCAAGTATCAGATTCCCAATACAATAAAACAATAACTACATGCTAGAGGATAAAATTGTACTTTTACGATGGACGTAATAAATGCGTCAAATAATATAATACTCCCACCCTGTATAGAGAAAAGGAAAATAAAAAGGAGAAGACTTTAGATGATTGTGGGATTATTCAAGCGTGTTTGATCGTTTTCTATCCCTTTTTTTGCACTCGCATGTTTGTTTGAAATATTTATCATTTGTGTGGTTCTTGTTGGCAGAGATGAAAATAAATGCACCACCTGATTTATAAAGGTAACATGCATGCACATTGAAGTTACTCAGACACAACTAAAGAGCATAACATATTTACCAAACACACATCCTCGTCCAAGATTTATTGTAACATAGTTGTCTGGATGGTAGTAGATAACCCCCAGTTATTACATATAGATGAACAATATCTGTACTATAATACTTATATGACTCTAGGAAAGGTCTTGTCAGATCAAATTTGATCGTGCCCACTAATTTTATGGAAAGTTCTCACACTTTTCATATATTAGTTTGGTTTGATTGAACCTGATCTCAACTGCAAGTTTCTATAATCACGGGACTATTGGGATTGACTGCACCGATTTGTTGAGACAGACTGAATCGGTATTGTCGGATAAGGATAACCATATGCAATAAAATAAAAAGCATCAGAATCAGGAGACTTAAGTTTTCTCAGGTGCTTGAATATTGTCTGGGCTAGAAGCATGATCAGATGTACTAAGGATAGGTAGTGGACTCTCAATTTCTTGAAACTGATGAACATCACATCTGCAAGAAGCAACGATCAAGCCCAACGGCAGAAAATATCATGGACAGTGAGCATCGAGAAGCCACTGTACGTAGTTACTCCAACAGAGTATTCTATGACTTAGTAACTAATAAGGATGAAATGAAGTTGGCAATGTGTGTGTCCCTTCCGCCAATTCAATAGCTGCTTAAATAGCCAACTTTGGAGGTGAACACATTTGACAGCATTTGCTATGTTATAAATGGTGATTAATTGATCTTGACTACTATTTTTGACATCTTTACATTCATTAGTTCATACCTATATTAAGTGTGTTTTCTTTTAAAAAAAAATCAAACAAACCCTATGATATTACAAAAAAATAAATTACTTCGTATAAAGAAATAGACAATTTACCCACCTGTGTTTTTTAAAATGCATCAATTTATCCCCTTGTATTTTGTAAAACGAATCAATTTATCTTCGTATAAAATGAGCAAATTATCCCGTATAAAAAAAATATTTGCAATTTACCCACCCGTGTTTTTTAAAATATTTCAATTTATCCCCCTGTATTTTTTAAAATATATCAATTTATCCCCCTATGTTATCAATACTAATCTATACTAATACTAATACATATATATATATATTTCTATACTTACAAATGATGAAAAAATTTTAATTTTTTATCATATAAGGATAATTTGTTGATTTGCAATATCACATGGGCTATAAATTGCATTAAGTCCAATAATCAGAAAGCCTGAATCAGCGTTCATCTTACTTTGTCACGTTTACCTCATTTATTGAATATTGACAAAACACCCTTCGACGATTCATGTATACCATGATTATATCAAAACTAATTTTCTTGACAACCACATATATACCTATATGCATGGTAAAAATTCGAGCACAAAAAACAATGAGCTAATAACTATATCATTTTACTACTTCTACATCAGCAGATTAATTGAGTATTCAAAAAAAATTTAGCCCAAATTAGATCTAATCAAATATGAGCTAATTAAATGACAATTATAATATCACGTACAGACAGTGCGACTTTCCATAGGGATTGTATGTATCTATGAAATGTATTGTAATAAGAGATGTTATATCAATTTGAGAAGCCATTTTATTTTGTTAAAACTAATGTTTGCAGTTTAAGAGCTATGGGCTTAATTTGAGTTGGATTTAGATAACTTAGAGCTTTGTGGGCCAAAACCTGACTACTTTTCTCCTTGTCCGAGACGCATGGGTTCATGACACTTTTCTCACACACTCACTTGCGCTTTTTTAAGTCCTTGTAATAATAATATATTGCCTAAATTGCCAATATAACCATCAATTTTTAGAGAAAAACATGGAAAGAGAAGAACACAATTATATTTTCATAATTATAAGGGTAGTTTAGTCCAATTAAATAATTTGATCCGCAATAAGTGAATTTTAAATTAATCAAGGATAAATATTAATTTTTATTCAATTTGTTGTTAATATCAGCAAATTCAGTGAATTTTGACTAGTGCGTGTCTTATTTGTTTGACGGACGTAAATGTAATTTTTCCAAACCATAAGAGCTCTACGTGTAATTACACCAAACTTTAGGGGAGGAGAGTGTAACTATCCCTTAATATTTTAGGTAGTTCACCATAAAAATTGGGTGAAAACCTAATGTAGGCTAATGGTGTGGGCTCATCGTTAAACGGATATTAAAATCAATGAAGTATTTGTAATTTTTCAAATAAGACGAAAATATTTATAGTTTTACCAAATCTAAGAAAGAATGGTCATAATTTACTAAAAAAGGAAAAAAAAATTGTAACAGAAGAACAACACCATAGAGTTTATGAGTTGAGCATGCACATTCAGCGGCGAAGCCAGAACTTTTGCTTGACCTTGTCAAAATTTTATAATTATTGCAAATTCATTCAAAAAATTAAATTATTATAATTTATCATTACAAGTTAAATACATATTATGAGAATTTATACAACTAATTCTTATCAATATTACTCCGAGAGCTAGGGGCAAGTTGAAAAATCAAAAGCTATATTTATATAATTATAATCATAAATTTCATAAATATTTTTTTATATCTAAACTTGTTTATTTATTATGAAATATTTAGATAAAATAAAAAAAATTAAAAATCTTGGGAAGAATTACAATCTCATGTTGAAAAAATCACAAGATGGAACAAACTTTTCTTGTACAAGAGAAATTGTGATTTTCTTTTCCTTATACAACAGCTGCTCGCGTTTTGATGAGGAAGATTAGATGACAATTTATATTGATGAGGAAGATTAGATGACAATTTATATTTTCTTGTACAAACATGGGCTTGGGCTAGAATAAATTTCATTTGATTTTTCTCCTCATGTACTTCCCCTTTTTACCTCTTAATTTATCTTTTTGTGCTTACATTAATTAATGGGCTAAAAAACCAACAAAAATCGATGGGTTTAAAGAAAAAAAAAAAGAGTTCAAGGGCTTAGCTTAGGGTAAGCTATGTCAAATAAGCCCAATATACATGTGTATGTTTATATATATATAAAAAGAAGAAAAACCAATGAACATGTAGTCCAAAAGGTAGCCCAAGGCCAAGTCCTGTGGGCCTTGTTTAGGCTCGCTCCTGTGCACATTTAGATTGTTGAGATACCTAATTATTGAAAAAAGCATAGAGATTTTTGAGGCACATAAATACTGAAAAGAGTATTTATGTTTTTGAGACACATAAATATTGAAAAGAGCATATTCTACACATTTATCAAATGTGTTATTCATGTAGATTTATTTGAGACACAGTTCTATGGGTGTAATTTATATAATCCCCAATTATTAAAGTTCTATGAAATAACACTTTATTGTCTCCATCAGGATGTTCATGTGGAAGTGGAATGACTATTTGTTGTCACCATTAGGATGTGGAATGAATATTTTGTTGTCTCCATTAGGTTGCTCCTATGGAAGTGGAATCACAAAGTTGTTGTCTCCATTAGGTTGCTCCTGTGGAAGTGGAATTACAAATTTGTTGTCTCCATTAGGTCGCTCCTGTGGAAGTGGAATCACAAATTTGTTGTCTCCATTACGTTGCTCCTGTGAAAGTGGACTGACAAATTTGTTGTCTCCATTAGGTTGCTCCTGTGGAAGTGGAATGACAAATTTGGTGTCTCCATTAGGTTGCTGCTGTGGAAGTGGAATCACAAATTTGTTGTCTCCATTATGTTGCTGCTGCGGAAGTGGAATCACAAATTTGTTGTCTCCATTAGGTTGCTCCTGTGGAAGTGGAATCACAAATTTGTTGTCTCTATTAAAACCCTCAAGTGCATCAAAATGACGAGCATCACATCTATTAGCAACAATAATCAAACCCAACAGAAAAAATAAAGTTGACAAAGATTTCCGAGAAGCCATTACTATAGTTGAAGCAAAAATGAAGTTGCCAATGTTGTCTCTTCCAGCACCAATTGAAGTGCTGCTTAAATAGCCAATTACTGGGGGTGACAACATACAGATTAGTTTGATTGAATACTCGAGATTTGTTGTGTGATTTAGTAGGTGGTAGGTAGAGATTGATAGCATTTCTAAGGTATAAATGGTAATTATTTGGTACAACAAATAGGGAGAATAGGACTTTTATCTTTCCTGCTATATATTTACATGGACTCCGTTTATTTTTCTATATGAGTTATTTGAATGACATGATAACAATAAAAATACTTTGTAGTAATTATAATATGTTTATTTAGACTGCTTGAGTTCATTAACTTAACCTACCTATTTACAATAATTAGTACCGATACCGGGGTTCTTAGATTGGCAACGAGGCTCTA
>NW_011628101.1:76360-133477 GCF_000512975.1 Sesamum indicum | reverse complement strand
TTGGTCTAGACCCAAGAATTTGCTTGGTAAATTTGCTGAGCGTAATAATAACTACAAGTTTGTATAAAAGGCAAACAAACTTGCTCAATTAAAACGTTCAAAACAACTAAATTTTGAACATTTTCAAAATTGGACGAAACTTGACCCAAACGTTGGTCTTGACCCAAGAATTTGCTTGGTAAATTTGCTGAGTAGAATAATACCTACACATTTGTATAATAGGGAAGCAAACTTGCTCTAATAAAAATCGTGCAAAACAGCTAAATTTTGAATATTCTTAGAATTCGAGAAAACTTGACCTAAACGGTGGACTAGACCTAAGAATTAGTGTGGTAAATTTGGTAAGCATAATAATAACTACAAGTTTGTATAAACAGCAAACAAACTTGCTCTAATAAAACGTGCAAAACAACTAAATTTTGAACGTTCTTAGAATTCGACGAAACTTGACCCAAATGTTGGTCTTGATCCAAGAATTTGCTTGGTAAATTTACTGACCGTAATAGTAACTACAAGTTTGTATATTAAGGAATCAAACTTGCTCTAATAAAACCGTGCAAAACAGCTAAATTGAACATTCTTAAAATTCGAGGACACTGGACCTATACGTTCGACTAGACCCAAGAATTTGTGTGGTAAATTTGCTAAGCATAATAATATCTACAAGTTTGTATAAAAGAAAAACAAACTTGCTGTAATAAAACCGTGCAAAACAGCTAAAAAATATTGAACGTCCTCAGAATTTGATGAAACTTGACCCAAACGTTGGTTTAGACCCAAAAATTCGCTTGGTAAATTTGTTGAGTGTAATAATAACTACAAGTTTGTATAAAACGGAAGCAAACTTGCTCTAATAAAACCTTAGAAAACAGCTAAATTTTGAACATTCTCAGAATTCGAGGAAACTTGAGCTGAACGTTGGACTAGACCCAAGAATTTGTGTGGTAAATTTGCTGAGCGTAATAATAACTATATGTTTGCATAAAAGGGAAACAAACTTGCTCTAATAAAACCGCGCAAAACAGCTAAATTTTGAACATTCTCAGAATTTGAGGAATCTTGACCTAAACATTGGACTAGACCTAAGATTTTGTGTGTTAAATTTGTTAAGCGTAATAATAACTACAATTTTGTATAAACGGAAAACAAACTTGCTCTAATAAAACGTGCATAACAACTAAATTTTGAACATTCTCAGAATTCGACGATCAAAATATTTGTCAAGACCCAAGAATATGTATGGTAAATTTGTTGAGCGTAATAATATCTACAAGTTTGTATAAAAGGAAAACAAACTTGCTCTAATAAAATCGTGCAAAACAACTAAATTTTGAATGTCGCCAGAATTCGATGAAATTTGACCCAAACGTTGGTCAAGATCCAAGAATTTGTGTGGTAAATTTGCTGAGCCTAATAATATCTACAAGTTTGTATAAAAGGAAAACAAACTTGCTCTAATAAAACCATGCAAAACATCTAAACTTTTAACATTCTCAGAATTCGAGGAAACTTGACCTAAACGTTGGACTAGACCTAAAAATTTGTGTGGTAAATTTGCTAAGTGTAAAATCGTGCAAAACAGGTAAATTTTGAATGTTCACAGATTCGACAAAACTTGACCCAAATGTTGGTCTTGACCGAAAAATTTGTGTGGTAAATTTGCTGAGCGTGATAATAACTACATGTTTGTATAAAAGGGAAACAAACTTACTCTAATAAAATCGTGCAAAACGACTAAATTTTAAACGTTCTCAGAATTCGACGAAACTTGACCCAAATGTTGGTCTTGACACAAGAATTTGCTTGGTAAATTTGTTGAGCGTAAGAATAACTACAAGTTTATATAATAGGGAAGCAAATTTGCTCCAATAAAACCGTGCAAACAGCTAAATTTTGAACATTGTCAGAATTCGAGGAAACTTGACCTAAACGTTGGACTAGACCCAAGAATTTCTGTGCTAATTTGTTGAGCGTAATGATAACTACAAGTTTGTATAAAAGGGAAACAAACTTGCTCTAATAAAACCGTGAAAAACAACTAAAATTTTAACATTCTCAGAATTCGAGGAAACTTGACCTAAACGTTGGACTACACCTAAGAATTTGTGGTGAATTTGCTAAGTGTAATAAGAACTAAAATTTTGTATAAAAGAAAAAGAAACTTGCTCTAATAAAACCTAGCAAAAATAGCTAAATTTTGAATATTCTCAGAATTCGAGGAAACTTCACCTAAACATTGGACTAGACCCAAAAATTTGTATCGTAAATTTGCTGAGCATAATAATAACTATAAGTTTGTATAAAAGGGAAACAAACTTGCTCTAATAAAATCGCGCAAAACAGTTAAATATTGAACATTATCAGAATTTGACGAAACTTGACCCAAACGTTGGTCTTGACGCAAGAATTTGCTTGGTAAATTTGCTAAGCATAATAATAACTACAAGTTTGTATAATAGGGAAGCAAACTTGCTCTAATAAAATAGTGCAAAACAACTAAATTTTGGACATTCTCAGAATTCGAGAAAACTTGACCTAAACGTTGGACTAGACCCAAGAATTTGTGTGGTAAATTTGCTGAGCGTAATGATAACTACAAGTTTGTATAAAAGGGAAACAAACTTGCTCTAATAAAATCGTGAAAAACAGCTAAAATTTTAACATTCTCAGAATTCGAGCAAACTTGACCTAAACGTTGGACTAGACCCAAGAATTTGTGTGGTAATTTGCTAAGCGTAATGATAACTACAAGTTTGTATAAAAGGGAAACAAACTTGCTCTAATAAAACTGTGAAAAACAGCAAAAATTTTAACATTCTCAGAATTCGAGGATACTTGACCTAAACGTTGGACTAGACCTAAGAATATGTGTGGTAAATTTGTTAAGTGTAATAAGAACTACAATTTTATAGAAAAGGAAAAGAAATTTGCTCTAATAAAATCGTGCAAAACAGCTAAATTTTGAATGTTATCAGAATTCGACAAAACTTGACCCAAACTTTTGTCTAGACCGAAGAATTTGTGTGGTAAATTTGCTGAGCGTGATAATAACTACATTTTTGTATACAAAGGAAACAAACTTGCTCTAATAAAATCCTGCAAAACAACCAAATTTTAAACGTTTTCAGAATTCGACGAAACTTGACCCAAACATTGGTGTAGACCCAAGAATTTGCTTAGTAAATTTGCTGAGCGTAATAATAACTAAAAGTTTATGTAATAGGAAAGTAAACTTGGTCTAATAAAACCGTGCAAAACAGTTAAATTCTGAACATTCTCAGAATTCGAGGAAGCTTGACCTAAATGTTGGACTAGACCTAAAGAATTTGTGTGGTAAATTGGCTGAGCGTAATAATATCTACAAGTTTGTATAAAAGGAAAACAAAATCGCTCGAATAAAACCGTGCAAAACAACTAAATTTTGAACATTGTCAGAATTCAATGAAATTTGACCCAAACGTTGGTCTAGATCTAAGAATTTGTGTGGTAAATTGGCTGAGCGTAATAATATCTACAAGTTCGTATAAAAGAAAAACAAACTTGCTCTAATAAAACCGTGCAAAACAATTAAATTTTGAACATTCTTAGAATTCTACGAAAGTTGACTCAAACGTTGGTGTAGACCCAAGAATTTGCTTGGTAAATTTGATGAGCGTAATAATAACTAAAAGTTTATATAATAGGGAAGGAAACTTGCTCTAATAAAACCTTGGAAAAACAACTAAATTTTGAATATTCTCAGAATTCGAGGAAACTTGACATAAACGTTGGACTAGACCCAAGAATTTGTGTCGTAAATTTGCTGAGCGTAATAATAACTATAAGTTTGTATAAAAGGGAAACAAACTTGCTCTAATAAAACCGCGCAAAACAGCTAATTTTGAACATTATCAGAATTCGACGAAACTTGACCCAAACGTTGGTCTTGACCCAAGAATTTGCTTGGTAAATTTGCTAAGCGTAATAATAACTATAAATTTTTATAATAGGGAAGAAAACTTGCTCTAACAAAATCGCGCAAAACAACTAAATTTTGGACATTCTCAGAATTCGAGAAAACTTGACCTAAACGTTGAACTAGACAGAAGAATTTGTGTGGTAAATTTGCTAAGCGTATTGATAACTACAAGTTTGTATAAAAGGGAAACAAACTTGCTCTAATAAAATCGTGAAAAACAGCTAAAATTTTAACATTCTCATAATTCGAGGAAACTTGACCTAAACGTTGGACTAGACCCAAGAATTTGTGTGGTAATTTGCTAAGCGTAATGATATCTGTAAGTTTGTATAAAAGAGAAATAAACTTGCTCTAATAAAGTCGTGAAAAACAGCTAAAATTTTAACATTCTCAGAATTCGAGGAAACTTGACCTAAACGTTGGACTAGATCTAAGAATTTGTGTGGTAAATTTGCTAAGTGTAATAAGAACTACAATTTTGTATAAAAGGAAAAGAAAATTGCTCTAATAAAACCGTGCAAAACAGCTAAATTTTGATTGTTCTCAGAATTCGACAAAACTTGACCCAAACTTTTGTTTAGACCGAAGAATTTGTGTGGTAAATTTGCTGAGCGTCATAATAACTACATTTTTGTATAAAAGGGAAAAGAACTTGCTCTAATAAAATCCTGCAAAATAACCAAATTTTAAACGTTCTCAGAATTCGACGAAACTTGACCCAAACGTTGGTCTTGACCCAAGAATTTGCTTGGTAAATTTGTTGAGCGTAATAATAACTACAAGTTTATATAATAGGGAAGCAAACTTGCTCTAATAAAACCGTGCAAAACAGCTAAATTTTGAACATTCTTAGAATTCGAGTAAACTTGACATAAATGTTGGACTAGACCTAAGAATTTGTGTGGTAAATTTGCTAAGCCTTCTAATAACTACAAGTTTGTATACAAGAAAAACAAAATTGCTCAAATAAAACCGTGCAAAACAACTAAATTTTGAACGTTGTCAGAATTCGATGAAATTTGACCAATACGTTGGTCTAGATCAAAGAATTTGTATGGTAAGAGCCTAATAATATCTACAAGTTTGTATAAAAGGAAAACAAACTTGCTCTAATAAAATCGTGCAAAACAGCTAAATTTTGAACGTTCTCAGAATTCGACGAAACTTGACCCAAACGTTGGTGTAGACCCAAGAATTTGCTTTGTAAATTTGCTGAGCGTAATAATAACTAAAAAGTGGGGTTTCCCCATCAATATCAGATCTTGAAGAATGTAAGGTCGCACAAACGTTTCCTTTCTAATTCTTCCTTTCGTTATTTCTACCACTATACGCTTTCTAAAGAGACAAAACCACATTTTGTTTTAGCAATTCTGCCACTAACAGGAGGAGGATACTTTTTCATGTTTGCTCACACTTAAGGAATCCCATGAAGTAATGACAACAATATCGAAAGATAAACATCACCCCTTCAGATAGCCAAACCAAACAGCAGAATCATAATTGCTTCCAGCAAATTTTCGAGATCCCTTGTGCACCAGAAAAGCTTAGCCACAAGGTGGAAAAGATTATTAATTGACACAACATAACTTCAAAGTTCCATCAGGCTACAAATATGGTAAACCAAACAGAAGACCCTAAATAAAGGATGCACCAAAGTCAAAATCTTTTGCCAAATAAAGCATAGAAAGGGGCAGCAGTTCGCCATATCCAAATTTTATGACATGGGTCAAACATGTACGGATATACAAATTGGAGGAAGTATAAGATAAAGTGATAGTGGGTCCATGTCCTTCCAAATGAATTCATGAAAAAGACAGATTACGGGTTAATTTAGTGACAATGTTTTAGCCCAAAAAAATTCCTAGAAAATGAGGCATGAACATTTCAAAAACCCCTGATAACAAAAATGAAATTTTGGAGGAGAGATTAATATTCTGAATGTAAAAAGTGATTCTTGAAAATGAAAAGCCCTTCATCAATCGTTGAGAACAGGTAACCTTCATTACATCCATGTACTATTTAAGAATCTAAGCAAGATAAGAGCTGAAAAACTTTCGAGGTTAGCAGACAGCACAGGGACAACTAACATAAGTACTCAAAATCCAGAAGCAGCAAATCAGTTACAAAATATGGATTTATGGAGGGCAAATTAGTAGATTATTTCAGGAAAATCTCATATTAATTTTGTTTTCTCAAGGGAGTTGAGCTTCATCCATTTATATCATAAATATGTAGCTTGGACAAATAGATTATGGTTTGTGGGTATCATTCTATAGTATCTCTCTCCATGTACCAAAAGCAAAGATAGAGAATAATAAGCTAAGACATATAATAATAAGCTAGGACATCAGAATATTAGCTGCATCATTTTTGTGCAAATAGCAAGGGATACAAGTGGAATTGAATTCAAACTGTCTGGGTAAAAGTTAGGTGTAAACCAAATATCCCAAATTATAGTTTAAGATAACAGATGCTTAAAAGCATTCTTTCTCAAGGTCTCAATAAGAAAAGTACAATAGTCAAGCAAGTCTCCGACACCAGTCATGCAATATAAATTTCCGAAAAACTGCAACTGGAGCACATGAGTTAGTACCCTAACCAAAATATTGCATGCTAGTGATAAAAGCTCTTCACCATACATACTCTCATAAACATCTAACTCTTTACATAGTGGAAGTATCTTATAAATTATTTCTATCATTCATACAGACATGTCCTCGAGGTCTGTCAAATAAGCACAATAAAGTAAATTGTAATTGCCAAGAAAGTCATGACAATGTGTTAATATGTCTGGTTCACTACATCATATAAGAAAAATAAACTATAAGATATGAGACGCAGATCAAGTATTAAAGAAACAAAAGCAAGCAACTACAAGTTTGCGGAGCGTAAGCATGTCTGCAAGGAAATTGCTAGATGAAACAAATTGTGATCAAATGGTAAAACAATCCAAAATATATATAAAAGAAAATGCCGATCAAATAAAGTCATTAATGAAATGGCTCAAGGCATGCCATTAACTGGTAAAGCAAATAGGTCACCAATTGAGTTCTAATTTTGAATACAGTTATACACTGCCCAAGTTCTTTTATTGGCCGGCTCACTCTACATTCACGTTCCTTCACCTGTTTCTTCCAAAACTCACTCTTATTGTAATCAAGAACTTCAAGAAACCTTTCAATATCTGACTTGAAACAAGCTAGTGCCCAAACCTGTCTCCATAGAATCAAGTGTTTATTAGTATGAGTCAAGAAGTAAAATACTAATGACAATTGCAAATCTATCAAAAACATGATCACAATTAGCTTTCAATTCAAGGGTAATTAAGTCATATGTAGAGTCACAACCATTTCTCACATTATGCATTTCGTTATTTTGGTAAATGCAATAAGTTGAGCTCATCTAACAAGTGCTAAAAAGGTAAGTAAAAAAGCATGACTCACGAATAGACTGATTCCACAAGTGTCACTATATGAACTTTTTCAGAAAAAAGAAAAAAAAATCAAGCTAGAAAGCAAACCAGTCAGCACAAGCACAATATAGAACGACACCAGTTGTCCAAGTTCTTTACATCAAGATCGATTAGAGAGAAAGATGTGAAGATGAAAGTGGAAAGAAAGCCAACAAGCAAGACAGAGGGAGGGGCCAAAAAACAAACTGATAAAATATTGCATCGGACCCTAAACTTCTTTGTCAGCATCACCTTTCCCGAACAAAAGCTTTTGTCTTTTAATTTCAAGATGAGTCAAGTATGGACATCGTGCAGAATTATCATTGGCCTCCACCATCAATTTCCGTGTAAAGTCTACTTCCATCCTCCAATAAACAACCAAGGTATTGCAGAAAACATTCCCAATTATCAGACTACAAATCAAAGAGAGAAAAAGAAATTATCCTATACAAATAAGATTTGTGTTAAGTGCATCTCTAAAGGCAATGTACTTGAAAAATGACAGCATAAAAAAAGTACAGCGTTTAATATGATGTAATATACTGCTTCTTCCTGAAGATGTTTCAGTAATAATAAGAAAAGAAAACTCAATTCTTTAAAACACTATTCAATTCCAAAACTTGAAAATGAAAGTTTAACAACATTACAAGGATTCAAAAGTCCACATACAAGAGCTTAGGAACACAACCAAACTGACCTAAAGGTTTATTGGGTCAGATTTCTAGGATCAACTTCTAAGTTTGACATATAATCATTCATAAGTTGAACATGCAGTTGTTATTACTTTTTATGGAAAAAATAGTACTTATAATGGAAAAATTACTGAAGATAGGAAAATAAACATTGTATTTGGATTTGTAGTTTGAGTGTTTTGTTTTGTATTTTGGAGATAGAGAGAAAAATAGAGATAAATAAGTGTGTGTTGAAAATAGATGATATGTTTGGATTTGTGTTTTGGGGTAGTTTAAAATATTTTAAAATAAGTGGTGTAGGTTTGATGTTGGGATTTAGGAGATAAAAATCATTGTTTATTGTCAAATCATATATATTTATATATATTTATATATATAAATATGTATATATATAAATATTTTATGTTTAATGTTGTATTTTTTGGAGACAAAAATTACTGTTTATTGTCAAATCATGTCTATTTTACATTATGTATAGATATAAATATATATATATATTATATATAGAAAGTTGAAAAACAGAAAAACACGTAGATAAGGTGTAAAAATACGAAAATAAACATTGAGTGTGTTTTATCTTGTCTCGAAAAATGCAAAGACACAAATCCAAACACAGCCAAAATCTTCGAAACATACTATATTAAAATCTTATAATACAACGAAAGACAAGAACATAAGCAAAAAAAAAAAAAAAAAACAAAGCTACAGATAGTAAATAATTCGAAAGTGAAAAATGACCTATGTACATCACCCGTGGATTTATATATATTTCACTTTCTTGTATTATCAAAATCGGGAACTCAAGTCATACCGACCAAGCCTCCAAGGCTTCCATATGACGATTCCCAGAGGTCAGTTCAATCAGTTAACAACTTTATCAGCTAATCCACTAAAATTACATAGACATCCCATGTCTATCACTAATTAAACACGAAACTCATGCAGTGAATGCAACACTTAGTGCAAGTCTCTATAGGACTCTTGATGCCCAGTCTCAAGGTCCTCGACTTGGACCATTTCAAACCAACACTCAAAAGTTAGTTTCATAGCTGCAATTTAATGAGGAGCCTAACTACATGGGTTATTCAATTAGTTTGTGGGCATTTGTTGTGACATTAACACACAATTCAACATGAATAATAAGCACAATAAACACATGGTGTAACAGATGAATACTCACTACATTCAAAGATAATATCACATTCATATAAATTGCTTAATCGTTCCCAAAACCAGCAATTCAATTATCTTTCTGGTCACCTATTCCAACATGTTGGCCCAAGTAATCGAATTTGGCTCGCATGGGATGATGGCCTGGTTGATGTTGATGTTTTGGACATTGGGTTACAATTTATACATTGCCAAGTACTTAAACGTAGTTTGCATAAGCATGTATTAGTCACTATCGTTTATGGTGCTAATGACATTGGAGCCTGACGTAATCTCTGGCAGGCAATAAGAAATCTAGCAGACAACATTGATGAAAATCCATGGCTAGTGGGGGGCGACTTTAATTCCATTTTAGATATGAGTGAGGTGTTTGGAGCCTTAGGTGATAGAAGGATCGCCATGGAAGACTTTCATGAGTGTATTATTGAGACATGTCTCATTGCTCTTCCTATGGAAGGAGAACGGTTCACGTGGCACAACTGCAGTAATGACAATAGGAACCTTTGGAAGAGATTTGATAGCATGCTAGTGAATGATAAATGGATGGGGAGATGGCTGAGTGTGTTCTACGACAGTCTCACCCCCAGGGTATTGGATCATTCCCCATTGGTGCTGAAGGGAGATTCGCAGAATCAACAAGTACGTATGTTTCGATTTGAAATTATCTTGCTTTGACACCGAAATTTCTTTCTTCTGTTCATAGTATTTGGCAGCACCATATTGTTGGGACACCTATGTATTCAGTTACTCGTAAACATAAAGCTTTGAAACTAGTGTTTAGATAACAGAAGAGGAATAAGAGGAATCTTTCGTCAAATGTCAAATTGGCGGCGGATTTTTCAGAGATTGCTTAGACATTACTCCAAATAGACCAACATAATGCATTTCTGTTACATTTGGAGCATTATCTAGGTTTGTCTTTCTTAAGGAGACTAAACTAGAACAAGTTATGCTGCAACAATGAGCAAAGACTCAATGGCTGAAAAGAGGTGATCAATTCCAAGGAGGCCGCCTTCCATTTAAATACTTGGGTCTCCCGTTGATTGCTTCTCGATTGACTATTGCTGGTTCCAAACCATTGGTGGAAGTCGATATCCGAATTAAAGGATAGGAAGGCACCACGTTGTCTTTTGCTGGCCATGTGCAAATCACCAAATCTGTTATTATGGCGCTCAATGTCTACTAGGCAATGGCATTTACTTTGTGTAAGGGTATTATTCGTGAAATAGAGAAGAGAACTGTTTATTCCTTTGGAAGGTGTCGTCTAGAGCCGGATATCCAAAAGTGGCATGGACAGAGGTTTTGTAAACCACTTGAGGAAGAGGGGCAAGGCATTAAGAACATCGTGCCCTTCACCGAGCCCTCATGAGTAGGCACCTTTGGGATGTCATTTGTAGGGATCAGGTGTCTATTTGGATCGACTGGATCCATCATGTTTGCATTCGGGGAACGATCTGTTTGGATGATCAGTGATAAAACAGGCTCATGGGGATGCAGGAAAATCATTAGGCTACGGAGCATCTTGCTTACACGAATTGAGTTTAGAGTTGGGAACAGAGGAGGGTTCACCCTATGGCATGACCCATGGCATATTTTAGAACTATTATTAATGAGATTTCCCAAGGACCAAACTTTACGAGCATAGAGCCTACCAACCGGCTTCATAAAATAATTGTGGATGGGTAGTGGTAGTGGCCACTGATCATTGATATAGACTGCATGGAGATCACACACTCGCCTCCTATTATTCATGGTAGCTAGGACCGGATTATTTGGAGATTGGCCACTGGAGGATTCCCCTCTCTAGATACATATACTCTTTTTGCTCCATCGAGACTGAAGGTAGCATGGTCTTCACTACTTTTGGGTCCATTAAAGATTCTCCAAAATAATTTCATTCTTTGGTTGGCTATCGTGGAGAAGTTGTCTACTAAAGACAAGCCTTGGTTTGAACACCTTGATAGGGAGTGTGTTTTATGCTTGAACTGACATGATGAATTGCACTCCAATTTATTCTTCTACTGCTGATACTCGCGTTAGTTCTTATCGGGGATCTGGCGATTTATTTGATTTTATTGGCCCAACAGATGATGGAGAGATGATATTTCTTAGGCCTCAGCACGATGGCAGGGAAAGCACATTTTTACTATGGCCTATCGCATACTGTTCGCTTCACTTGTGTACCATCTTTGGCAGGAGAGGAACAAACGGATTTTCCAACATACTGATCGGATAGCAGATTGCCTTGCGTTCTTAATCGTGGAAGAGGTTAAACAACTTACTTTGAGCATAGAGCTTCCTCAGTCTATTATTACACTAGGATTATATAGATTATGGCAAATCCCTTGACCCGTCTAGGGAGAAGCCGACTTTTGATTTGTTGTACTGTATGACTGTACTTTATTTATTTAATGAAATTTACCTTTACCTAAATAAAAAAAGAAATTGAGCAACAGTACTAGGTGATGCAACCTTATGAATAAGTGTAAGTAGCATGGAGTTAACTTGTTTCAAAAGTTTAGCTGAAGTAAAGAAGTCCTGCACCGCGCTAGTTATCTCATCGCCAATTACTCCAAGCAACTTTATAGAATCCAGAAGAATATCCATCTGGTCCCGGAGTTTTATCCTCTACAATATCAAAAACAGCTGCTTTATTTTTGTCTCTCCCCATTGGCCGAATCGTATCATCTCCTTCCTCTTGAGAAATTACATGCCTTGCCCAAGGATGAAGGTGGAGAAAATTAAAAAACCGACTCCACCGTTTGTCCTACCATGAGATTCGTATAAAAAGGCCACAAATTCCCCTACCACTGCATTTTCTTCGGTAAGAATATCACCATGTGCAGTTTTAATTTGGAATACCTTTTGGGATGCCCTAGTAGCTGCTATTTTTTGAAAGAATATCTTGGAGCATTGGTCACCCCCATTGAGCCACTGGAGTTTGCTCACTGCTGTAGCATAATCTGTTCTAGTTTGGATGCAAGTAGAACAAGACGTGCTACAGGTTCCAATAATAGTAAGAGATCACTGTGACGATCTTGTTGTAAAAGTCAGGCAAAATTGCATTTTTGGTCCCGTTAGATAAGGCCATTATCACTTCTAGTCCCACCCTTTTCATGGTCGACAGTTATGATCGCTTGGTTTTCAAATTTTAACACTATTGGTCCTATAACCAACTCTCTTTGCAAATTTTTAGTGAAACTACACCTTATGCTTAGAAATAGGCCCAACATTCTTCCGAAATAAATTAAGACCCCATAAATTAATACCTTGCTTTGACCGCTTTGTTTCCGGGTATTCCAAGTTATTGGTTTTACGGACTTCTTCCAACCACACTACCGCAGCAGATAGTTCACAGGAACTTAGCTCCTTCAGCAACAAACAGCACAGCCCTATTTCGTTTCCTACCTTAAGGCGTAAAAGGGATTCTAATATAGGGACTTAATAGAATTTTGGAAAACCAGGTTGAATGGAAGCCTAATTTTTATTGAAGAAATATAAGAAATATTACATAGATATTATTCCTCCGTTGGAGAAGACAACTGTTTTAGCCTCTCATGATATAGAGGACTTGACTTGTTGGGAAAACCCCCATAAACTGAAAAATATTACAGAAAATTAAGAAGACTCAGAATTTCAATGCTTTGAAGAGTAGAAGAAGTTTTCTGATGATCCCCTTCTGCTTCATTGCCTCTTTATTTATAGGTGCCCGCGGACTTGAAATTCGGACTCCAAACTTATTTTTGTGATGACGTTATTGCATTCGTCATCGCCTTGTGATTTCCAGTTGTCTATCATAATGTTTTGTCAGTCACATGATTTTCCAGCTGGCTGCTTTGCTGACTGTTGGCTTTTGTTATTTTCTGCCAACAGTCTCTCGATTTTTTACATCGTTTTAACTTTTACTTGGTAAAAATTTTTCTCTTTCCGTCCGGTTCGGGTTTATTTTTTGTGACCCGAATCTTTGTCCCGAACAGGGGCTTTTCTTGTTTCTCACAGCAAGGGCACAAATGATTATGTCATTGCCCAACATGCAACATGTTGCACGTGTTCATCCTTGTAGCTTCGGTTGCCGGCAGCTTATTTTCCCAGATTAACATCCTCTTCTTTTCGAATAAGCTTTCAGCAAACTCCGTGCTTTTTCCTGTCATGGAATTTAACAGGAATGATCCATTCACTTTGTTTGGGAAAATCTTGAATGGATACTTGACTTTGTCCATCTCTGTGAGACAGACCCATAGTCCCCAAGCTCTCCTGGTAGAGATACTATCATCACTAATAGCTGATACCAAGGGAGCTTCTCCTGAGGCAGCTTTGATTTTGTTGAAAGCTATCATATCTGGCCTCTGCAGCTTCATGAAATGGAATACTGGATGACACCCCTTTCCTGCAGTTTCTGGAGCTACTGAAACAAATTTTATCTCCAGGACATCGCCTCTTTTCAAGTGGGGGTTATTTTGCCATGAATCAAAGACCGCCCCACTAATCCATTTCGAAAGTTTTGAGATCTCCGGAAAACTCGGTGACATAGTATGAACTGAAGCAAGAGCTCCAAACTCATACCATTCTCTGACCTCTTCTGGTTTAGACCCTTCTACCATCCAGACTTTGTTATATTTTTCGGACGTTTCGATAATGGTCTTGCCTAGATTGACTCCTTTCCGAGAAATTAATTTTTTCCACATACGCTGATAATCCTGCCAAGCAGAAGAAGATATTAATTCGTTAGTATTAGCCTTAGAGGTGCCTGTCATTGGGCTAAGGCTAATCTCTCCCTCTTTTACCCCAGAGGTGTTGGGTTGACTTGAACTTACAGGGGTTTGCACATCCTGTGATTCAATTTTTGCTGTTTCACCAGAGTCTGATGATGGCCTTGTGCAATCGGTACTTGAATCCAACGCTACAGGTGTAGAGCCCTGTACTCTAAAGGCATGTTTTGGGTCATGCTCCCTCAACTCGTGAGTCATCCCCGAAGGTGACGCCTTCCGAATTGGTTCTCGTAAGTCGTTCCATAGCGAAGTGGATGCTAATAAGGAACTCCTTATCGCGACCTGGACAGTGTCCAAATCAGCCCTTTGGATTTGTCCGGCAACTTGGGCGTTAACCGCTAGCTGTCCGAACTTTCTGTCAAGCTCCTCGAGGTTTCCCTAAGGTACCTGAGTCTCAACATGATGGAGTTTGCTTCAGATGCCTCCATCTCTTGTCAGGAAATCTGCAAGAACATTTTCATGAGATTTTATAATGACAATATTATAACAATAATATTGGCATTCAGCTTGCCATCTGATAATACGAGCTTTCTCTATTTTCTATTCTAATTTATTCTTTAAGAAAGCCTTAACATTAGTATTATCAACTTCTAAAGTAAATTCTTTAGCAAGCAAAAATAAAGGCCATTTTTTGAAAGCCTTCCAAACCGCAAAGAATTCTTTTTTCGTTAATGTGCCAAACTTTGGCTTGTTGTTCTGAGAACAACCCTCCGGTATATCTACAAGGTTCTTCCCCTGTAGATGTCTTCTTCGTGAGCACTCCCGCCCATCTGTAATCATTGGCGTCTGTGTAGACTACCAATTCATCCCCGTCTTGCGGTATCGCAAGCTTTGGAAGGTTATTGCAAACTTGTTTCAGCTCACGAACCCTTTTGGTGTGGATTTATTTCCATTTTCACTTTGAACTCTCCGTTTCTTTTAGAAGTGGTCGGAAATCCTTTCTGTATTTCGCAAGATCCTTAATTAAGATTCCTGCAAAATTAACAACTCCCAAGAAGCTTTGCAATTGCTTCTTGTCTTTGAGTACATGTGGGAAATTGTGGATTTTCACCACAATATGGTCCTGCAACTCAATTCCTGCTTCGTCAATAAGGATTCCTAAAAATTCAATCTTATTAACTGCAATAGAAGCTTTCTTTTCATAAAGTACTAAACCTTCTTTATAGCATGCATCGGAAAATATTTCAAGATGTTTAATATGTTCTTTCATATTTTTGGATACAATTAGTATGTCGTCAATATATACAAACATGAACTCAAAATAATCTTTGAAAAGATTATCCATTTTTCTTTGAAATATCTGGGGTGCATTAGCTAAACCCATTGGAAGCACATTCCAGATATACTGTCCCTGTGGTGTGGAGAATGCAGTAAATTTCTTTGATTCATTCTCCATCTTAATCTGATAAAACCCAGATTTGCAATCAAATTTAGAAAACACTTTTGCTCCTTTAATGCAATCAATTAAGTGTTCTCTACTAGGAATGTAATAACCATCAAATTCTAATATCTTATTGATACCTTGATAGTTAATAACTAACCTGGGTTTACATCTCTTTATTTCGCCATGGTTTCTTACCAGAAATCCAGGGCTACTGTAGGTAGAGACTCCAGGTTCAATGAGTCCAAGGCTGATATGCTCTATCTGCATATCCTTCTTATCCTCCATGTTCATCTGGATGTGTTTGTATCGAACATACTCGTATTTGCATTCATCTTTGACCTTCAGAGTAGCTTCGATCTTGTTTCTATCCCACCAGGCCAGAGGATTTTCATTGAAGTTCCTCCGGATGAGCCTCTTGACATTCTCAAGAGAGAGTCTGCTCTCTTCGCTAATATCTAGTGATTTCATTTCCAGTAGTGCTTCTTTAAGGTTCAGAATTTCCTCCTCGAATTCCTTATAGAAGCTATCGCTGTCTATGAGTCCCTGTTGCCTAAAAGATAAAAGAACCTAAACCAAATTTTCTTTTATCCTGCATTTTTGGATGAGTTAATTTGGCATCAAAATCACCACGTTTGCTGCGAAAATATATTGGCATTATCCTATTAAATGACTTTTCTCGTCGCAACACCTGTATCTCACTACCACAGTTAGTAATAAAGATTAACAGATTCCTTTGATTATCCTGTACGTATCTTGCAAATGTTTGAATGAAATTGTTACCTAGCAAGATATCGGCACCTGTATCATGAAAGTATATAGGAGGTGTTTTTACCCTAAACCAGGGTGATACCAAATGCTCCACCAATCATGATTTTGGCTTCTCGTATTACTTTATTGAGTATCAGGATTTTTTGCGAAAAATCCCTTCCTGCAATAACGGGTAAGGCTTCCCTTGCTTCCTCAGGAAAAACTCTAGGTTTTTCCGTGCAAATTCCTGATCCTGAATCAATATAAGCTACAAAATATTCTGTCTTATATTGATCATATAACATACGAACAGATATGTATATAGAAAAGGGGCTCGTCATTCAATTTTTATGGTAACACCATCAAGACTGAATTCCATTTCGTTACCTTTTCTTCCCCATGGTTTATGATCTTCAAGGAAACTTATCTCCAAAGTCATACTTCTATTTTCTCGTCCTGCAACACCTGCAACTAAAATTTCATGGCCTGCTATTCTAGCATGCCCTCATATTTTCCAACAACAGGTTGCTGCAAATGATATAAGTCATCACAAGGGAAATAATTCTCTTTCTTAGTGATGTTAAATATAACTTGTATTTCTTTCCATCCTTCAAGGTATCTAAGTTTTACGTTATCTACCCTTATCTCTTGAGGAGTTAAAGCTTTTAGTAACTCTTTCTCCTTTCCTTTGTAGCCTATAATTCTATCTTCTGAAAAAGGCATTCGACTACTAAACTCAGTCCTAGATTTATGTGTCCGATCTAAGACTGGGTGATCTTTTATAATAATATCAACACCCCCTATTCTAGGTATCCTAATAGGGTCTGGTGTCATTACCTTGGCGAACTCCTTGAAAATTCTAGGAATCTCAATATACTCTTTCCTGAGAAACAAATCTGAATGATAGGTATTGGAAAGGGCATATGCAATTCTATAGGTTATAGAATATGGTCTATTTCCTTCTTTCATTAGATCTTTTCTTTTAAAATCTTGATGAAGGGTTAAGACTCTACTGAAATCTTGGTCTGCTAGGTTGTATGCAATCCTAAGATGAATGTCAAACATAAGTTTTCCTGCATACAAATTTCCTATAATTGTTCCAAGACAACCATCTCTTAAGTTATTGATTCTTCTATCCATTATTGATAAATGTATTTCTGAATCAATTTCTTCCTTAAACGTTGCTTTTATTACTACTTCAATAGTCCCTATGTTGATCCATTTCATAGTAATAGCTACTTCTTCTCTAAGTTTACTCAATTCTTCAAGAATTTCTTCTTTAGGAATTAACTGCATCTCCATCACATTACTAGTAAGTTCCATAGGTATAGCAAACTCACCTGAACTTACTTTGTAGATTATGTGATGCTTCCTTTGGTTTAGTCCTATCTGGTTCAGGACTTTCCCAATTCCTCCAATCCTAAATCCATCGTATGGGCTGAGGTTGGAATCTTGCCGCATGATTCTTTCCATGGTTTTGTTTGGCACCGTCATTCTGGAAAAGAATCCTGATAAGCTTTCAGAAGTTTGAAGCCTCTCTCCCTCGTTGTAATTATTCTGACTCGATTGAAGATCTATCCGAATAAGACGCTTTCGTCTGAAGGAAGATCTTCGAATTGATAGATAGGTACCAAATCGCCATAGTAAACTGCATCTAGGATATCATCCGTGGCTTCAAATTTTCTCAATTCACCACGTTTCTGCGGGCAATCAGGGGATATATGTCCTTTTGCTCTGCAAGTCCAGCAATTGCAGTTTTTGAAACTTTCATTGACTCGGGTATGGGCCCGTCTGAAAGTTCTTCTTGTGGGGGTTCTTCCGGTAGATCTTGCCTCTGTTCGTCTAGATCCTTGGGATGAAACCCTTGTTGGTCCAGTTCTTTGTCCAGTTTTATATGTTCTGGCTTTGGATTCGGACCACCATGATTTTCGTCTGGAAAAGGTTCTTCTGGAACTCCTAGGATCGGAGTCGGTACTTTGCTTCCTTCTTTTCCTTGACTCTCCTGATTCTCCTATAATAGTTGAAAAATCATTGTTATCAAAACAGAGAGGAGTTCGTTTAATTTTACCTCTCAGTCTTTTCATGTTCTTTTGATGGATGCTTAATAACACCAATCCTTCAGTTTGTCTTTAAGAAAAGACATTCTTCGTGCCACTGAATCAAGTTGTCCTTCAGGTACTTTGTATGACTGGATCAACATCTCCCTCCATGGACTCCACATCTTTGCGAAGAACATTGGAGCTGCTACTTCCGTTGCTACTCCACTCTGGAAGAAATACTTGCCAAACCAATAGATGTATTCATCTATTGCGCAAATACTTCTAAGTTCAAGGCTGAAGAGAACCTGTGCATATTCTCTAGCCTTTTCTACTCTACTTCCTTCAAAGTATCCATCTCCGATGAAGTGTATCTTGATAAGCCTTCCTAGCCGGTCTGCAATCGCACCTTTTGAATCTGCATATTCTCTAGCCTTTTCTACTCTACTTCCTTCAAAGTATCCATCTCCGATGAAGTGTGCACCTTTTGAATCTCCGGCAAGGATGCTGGCTTTGGTATCTTCTGGGGTATTATCCCATCCGATCTTTACCGATCCCTCTAAGCTCAATTCCACAAGCTTTATGAAGTTTTCGTTATCGAGCTCTAGGGTAGTTGCTGCTATCTTGATTGCTGCAACCCATTCGTCTATCAATCTCTCGGTATTCCGAAAATCAAAAATATTCAGGTTTAGTATAGCACCATATGGATGTAAGGGCTGGAGCATGGTTCTTGCCTAAGGTGTATTCTCCGGCACTCTTTTTGGATTTCTTCCTGGATTTTCCTTTAGCCTGGTTCCCACAAACGTTGGAGTGGCATTAGTGTGGAAATCCGCACTTTCTCTCATCGATTGATCCTGTGGAGGATCATTAGAGCATGTACTCCCCTCCGCCGGTGGTAGTGCTGGAGTGATCTCATTTGTTTGGATATTGACTAAATCCACAATCCCGAGTTGGGAGAAAGATTCTGCCAATTCTTGTAGATCTGATAGATCCGCTCTTGTTATCTCCATTATTTTATGGATCTAATAGATGCAATAATTAGATCTTCTCTTGACTTTGGCTTTGGAATCTCCGTGGCCTTCCCCTTCTGGTGTAGAAGAGGTACTGTTCCAAGGGCGTCCCTGATTCTCTCCTGTCTGGATCTAGATGTCTCACGGCTCTCTCGTTGGTTTTTTTTCAGATCTGTGATTTCTGCCTTCAGATCTGTGAGACCCTTGTGTAGATCGGGAAGGATCTTAAGGACCTCGTCCACCTTTTGGCTCAAAGATTCTATTTTCATAGGTATATGTATTAACCTAGGTCCATAGTCTTGAACCGTCTTTTGTATCTCCCTCAGATCTTGGGAGATCTTTGATGTATCCGGCTCGAGTTCTTTACAATCAGTCATAATTTTTTGAACTGAAATTATGTAGGAATTTACCCGTTCCGTTTCTCCTGGCTGGGATTCTACCATGGACTTCAGTGGAATGTAGACGTCTCATTGCATTTCCTGGTAGTACTTGTCGAATTTCAAAATTTCTCAGCCATTCTTGTTTTTCTTCTGGCGTGAGAAGCTTCGGATCAATCCTCTTGGGACCGTTGTCACATTTATCAAGAATTTCCATTAGAAATTCTCTTCTTTGTATTTCCAGAGTCTGAAAATATTCCCTATTTTCACAGTAACTCGAACTTTTGTTCGGTTCCATATTATCTTGAAAAGTCTCCTCCATTAGTGGATAAATAATATCAAAATGTAATATAATCATATATTTCTTCAATAAATCTAGGCTCTGATACCATTTCTGCAAGCTAGGTGTTAACCATATTATTTGGAGATGAAATGGGACTAAAAGTGTCATTTTAATAGAACTAATGGACTAAAACTGTTGACCCCTAAAAGTAAGGGACCGAAAGTGAGAACTACCCTATCCTACGGGACTAAATCTGTCATTTTCCCTAAAAGTCGTTATATCGTGTTTAGGAATTCTGCCACCTTCACCACATTCTCCGAGAGATCCCCTTTCACCTTTCTTTGTGCAAAAAAAATAGGTTTCAAAGATTTCATGTTCCGTGTAATAGAGTACATTGAGGTACCATAGATATTATGCTGCCAAACCCCTTTGACCTAATCAAGAAAACCCGATGAATTGGCTATAAAATTATCAAACAGAAATAAATGCCCTGATCTCCTGTGTTTATACCCCCACAAAATAAGTGGTGAGTGGTCAGATGTGCGTGGGGTAGTGCTAAAGCAACCAGAAATAAGCCATATTACAAACTATCTATCATTGGCAAGCATCCTGTCAAGTTTCTTCCAAAGACTCCACTGCCAATCACTACAATTATGCCACGTATAGATTGCGCCATGTGTAGGCATGGACAGAAAGCCTGTATCAAGTAAGCATGATTGAAAATTCTCCATTACCATTGTTATATCTCCTGATGGTCCACATACTTCGCTCATATCCAGGACCGTGTTAAAATCGCAAAGCACCAGCTATCTCCCACATCTTCCAGTATTAAACATAGTTGTGTCCATAATTCCAATGAGGAACAATCTCATTTAGCCCATACACCACAGGAATCAAAGTAGATGAATGAGTCAATGTACATGCACATGACAATGAATGCATTGCATATAAACAAACAGTAGCTCAACATCAATTTCATAATCTTCCCAGGCCAACCAGATTCGGTTGCCTGGTCCCATTGGATCACAAACTCATTTCCAACAACGCAGTGTTTGAGATTGAATACGAGAAAATCATTCATAGCTATCTGCATCTCTAACAAAAAAAATAAACTGAATATTAAACTCAAGTATCAAGTCCTTCACCGCTATTTGGTGGTCTCGACAGTTAGAGGACCTCTAACATTCCAACTAGCGACCGGGAAAATGGAGGAACCTCATTGGGGCTGCTGTCATTAGGACCCCCATCGAAAACTTGAACCAATAGTAGGCCTAAACCCTAGCATTTGTATGTTGAATTTTTACGCTAAATAATAACTGCAGGTAAGTGTGAAATGAAAGTAAACTTGCTTTGATAAAATCACATAAAATTGCCTAAATATGGACTATCTCAAAATTTCATGAGATTTCAACCAAAAGCAGGCATAAACCCTAGTATTTGTATGTTAAATTTCCAAGCAAAATAATAACTACAAGTTATTATGAAAGGGAAGTAAACGTGTTTTGATAAAATCACGTAAAATTGCAAAAATTTGGACTATCTCAAAATTCAACGAAACTTGAACCAAAGTAGCCCTAAACCCTTTCATTTGTATGGTAAATTTTGAAATCATAAAAATAACTACATGATAGTATGAGAGGGAAGCAAAAAGGGTTTAATAAAAACCCATAAACCTTAGCATTTGTATGGTAAATTTTCTGAGTTTTAATAATAACTATATATTAGTATAAAAGGAAAGTAAACTTGCTTTAATAAACCTCGTAAAACTGCTAAAATTTGGACTATCTCAAAATTCTATAAATTTGAATCAATAGTAGCCTCAATCCTACCATTTGTATGTAAAATGTTTTTAGCTAAATGATAACTATAAGTTAGTAAGAAAGACAAGTAAACTTGCTTTAATAATATTGCGTAAATTAACTAAAATTTGGACAGTCTTAAAAACTCATGAAACTTGAACCAATAGTACGCCTAAACCCTAGCATTTGTATGTTAATTTATAGCTAAATATAACTACAAGTTAGTATGAAAGAAAAGTAAACTTGCTTTAATAATACCGCATAAAACTGCTAGAATTTGAACTATCTCAGAATTGCACGAGACTTGAACAAAAGCAAGCCTAAACCCTAGCATTTGTATGCTAAATTTTTTAAGCATAATAATAATTACAAGTGAGCATGAAAAGGAAATAAACTTGCTTGGATAAAACCGCCTAAACTGCTAAAATTTGGACTATCACAGAATTTAGCGAGACTTGAACCTAAGGTTGGCCTAAAACCCTTGCATTTGTATGGTAAATTTTTCATTCATAATAAGAACTACATGTTAGTATGAAAGAGAAGTAGGCCTAAACCCTAGGATTTGTATGCTAAATTTTTAAGCTAAATAATTACAAATGTTAGTATGAAAGGAAAGTAAACATGCTTTAATGATACCGTATAAAACTATTAAAGTTTGGAGTATCTCAAAATTCTACTAGACTTGAACCAAAAAGCATGCCTAAACCTAGCATTTGGATGCTAAATTTTTTAAGCTAAATAATAACTACAAGTTAGTATGAAAGGGAAGTAAACTTGCTTCGATAAAACCGCCTAAAACTACTAAAATTTGGACTATCTCAGAATTCCATGAGACTTGAATCCAAAATAGGCCTAAACCCTTGCATTTGTATGGTAAATTTTCAATCATAATAAGAACTATATGTTAGTATGAAAGGGAAGTAAACTTGCTCTAATGAAACCATGTAAAACTACTAAACGTTGAAAATTTCACCATACTTGACCCAGAAATAGGACTAAATCGGAGCATTTGTATGTTAAATTTCTAAGCTAAATAATAAAAGCAAGTCAGTATGAAAGGGAACTAAACTTGCTTTGATAAAACGCGTTAAACTGCTTAAATTAGGACAGTCTCAAAATTTCACGAAACTTGAACCAATAGTAGGCTTAAACCCTAGCATGTGTATGTTAATTTTGTTTAGATAAAATCATGTAAAACTGCTAAAATATGGACTACCTAAAAATTCAACAAAACTTAAACCAAACGTAGGCCTAAACCCTTTCATTTATATAGCAAATTTTAAAATCATAATAATAACTACATGATAGCATGAGAGAGACGAAAACATGGTTTAATAAAATCGCGTAAAACTGTTGAAATTTGGAGTATCTCATAACTCCACGAGATTTGTAGCAAAACCAGGCCTAAACCCTAGCTTTTGTATGGTAAATTTTCTTAGATAAATAATAACTACATGTTAGTATTAAAGGGAAGCAAACTTACTTTAATAAAACCGCGTAAAATTTCTAAAATTTGGATTGTCTCAGAATTTCACAAAATCTGAACCAATAGTAGGTCTCAACTAGCATTTGTATGTTAAATTTTTTTAGCTAAATAATAACTATAAGTTAGTATGAAAGGTAAGTAAACTTGAGTTAATAATATCGCATAGAACAGCTACAATTTGGACTGTCTTAAAAATCCACGAAACTTGAACCAAAAGCAAGTCTCCCTAGCTTTGTATGCTAAATGTTTTAAGCTAAATAACAACTACAAGTTAGAATGAAAGGGAATTAAACTTGCCTGGATAAAACCACCTAAAACTGCTAAAATTTGGACTATCTCAAAATTTCACAAGACTTGAACCTAATGTAGGCTTCCTGGAATTTGAATGATAAATTTTCCAGTCATAATAAGAACTACATGTCGTACATAAGAGAAGCATGCCAAAACCCTAGGATTTGTATGTTAAATGTTTTAAGATAATTAAAAAACATGTTAGTATGAAATGGTAGTAAACTTGCTCTTATAAAACTACGTAAAACGACTAAAAATTGAACAATCTTAGAATTCCATGAGATTTGAACCAAAAGCAGGCCTAAACCCTGCATTTGTATGGTGAATTTTCTAAACTAAATAATAACATGTTTTTTTATGGGGTGGATACGGGAAACTGTATTAAAGTATAGTTAAAATTATAACAAGTTGCTAAAGCTAAAAAAATCGAGTATAAAAAAACAAAAAGAACCTAATACCAGGCTATTCGTAGCCGAATTTGTTCCTCCACCAACTGAGATACAACTTCAGGCATTGAGGAAATTTTACTATGAAATGGAAGTAAACTTGCTTTAATAAAAACTCATAAAACTGCTACAATCTTGACTGTCTCATAATTCTATGAAACTTGTACAAAAAGTAGGCCTAAACCCTAGCATTTGTATATTATTTTTTTAAGCTAAATAATAACTATAAGTTAATACGAGAGGAAAGTAAATTTGTTTTCATAAAGCACTTCCTCGGAATCTTGAAGGGGCCCATAAAAAGTGAAGACCAACCTACCTTGTGTCTTGGAGGGTGGAACAAGATCATAAGCAGACGAATTCGAGAACATACCTCCATTAGATTTTCATACAATCTTATCATTCGTGTTATGTGTGGTAGGCGAAGAGTGCGGTATCTCCAAGCATGCTATATCAATGATGAAAGGCCTACTCATTCTCGATTACCATGCTAAGTCTGTTGGAAGGATGGGTATTCGTCAGCTGTGGTCCATGTGGAAATCCAGCAATAAGTGGATCCAAGCTATGCCACAGATCATGCCAAAATGAAACTACCTTGCCATCCCCTATGCAGAATTGAATATTTGGAAGCAAGACAGTTCGAAGCCTCAACATCTTTTTCCATCCCCAGTAGCCCATGCTATCATTAACATTCCAAATTGACTTATCACGAAGGCGTATTTGACTTATCCAATCCACCTATATAGAAGACTCATCCCTCCTTATAACTGCCCATAAGTGTCTACTCATAAGGGCTCGGTTAAGGGCTATGTATCCTTTATACATTGTCCTGCTTCCTCTAGTGGCTTGGAAATATGTTCCCACTCCACCTTCTGATAGCCACTGTGCGAGGAACCTTTCCACAAGAAGGATCGTAGCCGCTTTTCCACCTCTCTAATGCTTCCCTTGGGCAATATAAAAGCTATTGCCTAGTACACCTCTAACGCCATGAGGACACACTTAATCAACTACACCCTCCCTGCAAAGGATAGGCGAATTCGTTCTAACGCCATGAGGACACACTTAATCAACTATTGCCTAGTACATCTCTAACGCCAAGAGGACACACTTAATCAACTACACCCTCCCTGCAAAGGATAGACGAATTCCTTCTCATCCTTTGATGCGACTATCAATTTTTTCTGCAATAATGGTTTACAATTCGAGATAGTTAACTGAGATACAATAAGCGAAAGGCCTAGATACCTCACTGGAAGATGGCCTTCCTAAAAACCCAATACCACAAACAAAGCATCACGAACATTATGTGCCACCTTGGATAAAATTAGCTGACTCTTTTGAGGGTTAGCATGTAACCCCGAAGCTATAGCAAAAATATCTAGTCGCCTCCTAAACAATCGGACCAAGGCCTCATCCGCCTTGCATAGGAGAAGCAAATCATCAACAAAGTATAATTGGAAAAGCCTCAAATCCTGATATCTCCAATGAAATGTGAAGTTCCCATCCTGCGTAATTAATTGTTGTAGAATCAACTAAAGCACTTCCATAACCAGCACAAATAAGTATGGGGAATAGCATCCCTGAAACGCGCGGTAAGTGGATCAATCCAGGAACGCACAAGCGGAAGCGGTGATTAAAATATATTAATCAAAAATTGAATACAATAAGATCATGGTTCCAAGGAGTGTACCCTTGGAGTTCCCGGACATTCAATGTAGTTAATAAAATAAACAATAAAAACTAAAACGGCGATTATGGTAAAATTAAAATCGAGGAATGCAAGAAACTTAAATCAAAGATTACCTCTTGTTTGATTTCCTTTGAACCTCCTTTTGTTGATTTGTTCACACGAGAATCCAACGTAAAAGTCATCTAAAGACATGTCCACACCACACCGGAAGAAAAGGAATCCCTTAATTCCCTTTGCTAGAAGAGAATAAGGGAGAAAACAAACCAAGTTTGTTTAGAGAGAGGATGGGCGCTGATTGGAATTGTTCTAGGGTAAGAGGATTTTTTGTGTGTTGTGTAATAATTAATTATTTCAAATATTTAACTAAAATACATGTATACCTTGTATTGATGTACTAGAATGTGTCTAGGTTCATTTCATTATCCATAAGGTAATATATTCTTTATTGCAAATAAAAAATGACCAACATAGCACTTTGCAAAAGTTAGAATTGTTAGTAAATTATTTCCTTCACTAGAATTATCCAATGTGCTTATTATAGGGGGTGTTTGGCCCATTTTATTAGGATAAAAATACAAGGCTCAACTAATTTTAATTAAATTCAATTTAAATAAAATATAGCTAATTAAACCTATCAGATATTTAATCCAATTAAATACATGAGTCTAATAAGTCTTTATTAATTAACAAGTCCAACTTATTATAATAAGGATAAGCCCAATATAAATTAATCCTATTAATTTATCCTTAGGCTCATCCGTCCAACTACCTATGGAATTAATTTTCAATTAATTCCTCGTCCCTTCTTGGTGATTTGTGTGCGACTCTTTAGGTTCACCTCTCACCTAGACTTGGAGTAGTATCAAACACTATCATTAATTAAATATAATTTAATTAATAATTCTCGATCAACTCTTGATCAAGAAGGCCCGTCACCATAAGTGGCCATCTAACAACGGTCCATGGCACTAGGGACTAGGCGAATACTTATGTGAACTTTTAAGCTTTCGAGTCCATAGGGATACGGTCCTTCTGTCTACTGTCTTCCGGCCTTAGTCTAGGATATGGAATTTGGTGTCGACTTCCATCCTAGACTAAGCATCTATGCTTAATACTTGAGATCGCATTACGCCAAATTGCTCGACATAGGAACCATTTTTCCTATTCGACCAATGACTATAGTCATAGGTTTATAGAGTGTATACGCATCTCCAAGTGCATAGGAGATACCTTTGTCACGTACCAACAGGGGATGGATCCTCTTCTTGAAACTCACCATCCTCGCTACATGCTTTAACTGCAATGGACAAAACTTATGATGACCATTTCTGTGACACGATCATCTCTCGTACAAATCCAAGATATAGTCATCGTATACATGTGACTGCCATTATTCCTCAAGTTTGTGGATTACTCTCGAACTATTGTTGCAGGGGATTCTAGTCATAACAACCAAGCCTCCAAGACTTTCATATGATGGTCCCCGCGAGTCAGTTCAGTCGATTCGATACCTAGCCAATCGACCCACTAAGATCGCATAGACATCCCACATCTGTCGCTAATGAAATGCGGCACTCATCAAATGAATGCGACTCTTAATGCAAATCTCCATAGGACACTCGATGTCCATTCTCGAGGTCTTCGACTTGGAATATTTCATAACTAACCCTTGGCAATAGATTTCATGACCGTCATCCAATGCACAGTCCAACTGTTGCACGATTGTCAAAGTGGTATGTGGGTTTTATTGTGATGTCTAAAAGAAATGCAAACATATACAATGAGCACAACAAAACGAAATGGCAATAGCGAATACTCATTTTCAATAATATTACATGGAATCAAGTTATTATCAAAATGGATTACAAGTGTGCCAATCTAATTGGCTTCCAAGACACCTATTCTAACAATCCTCTTGTCGAAAACCCCGTGCCCCAGGAAAGAAACCATGTATAGTTCCATTCAGGCAAACCAAGAAGTGTGTTGTTGTGACACACTCCTCTATCCAATGAATAAATTGAAAGGAAGGGAGGAGTGGATGGGCCTGGAAATGCGCAAGTGGAAGCAGTAATTAAAAATTCATAAGTTAAAAAACGAGTATAATTAGACCATGATTCCAAGAGATATACCCTTAGAGTTTCTGGGCATTCGATGTAGTTAATAAAATAAGTAATAAAAACTAAATCAGGGATTATGGTGAAATAAAAATCGAGGAGCGCAAGAAACGTAAATCAAGGATTACCTCTTGTTCGATTTATTTCAAACCTTCTTTTATTGATTCATTCACGCGAGACTTGAATTTAGAAGTCCTCTAAAGACACGTCCACACCACACTGGAATATAGGAATCTTTAATTCTCTTTGCTCGAAGAGAATAAGAGGGAGAAACACACAAAGTGTTTGGAGAGAGGGGGCAACTGAATTGGGGGTTCTAGGGTAGGAAATAATTTTTGTGTTGTCTTATTATTAGTTATTCCAAATAACTAATATTAATGTACTATAATGTGTCTAGGTTCATTCCAGAATCCATAAGGCAATATATTCTTTATTCCAAATAAAGAATGACCAACATAGTACTGCACCGATTTTATTAGAATAAAATACAAGGCCTAATTAATTTTAATTAAATTTAATTTAATAAAAATCCACCTAATTAAGCCCATTTTATATTTAATCCAATTAAATATATGAGTGCAATAAGTTTTTATTAATTAATAAGTCCAACTTATTAAATAATAAGGGCAAGCCCAATATAAATTAATCATATTAATTTATCCTTAGGCCCCTCCATCCAATGGATCTCTCTAATTTTAAGTAATCCAATTACTTATCTTAATTCCTCGTCCGTTCTTGGTGATTTGTATGTGACTCTTTATATTCACCTTTCAACTAGATTTAGGTTAGTGTCAGATACTATTATTAGTTAAATCTCATTTAATTAATAATTCTCGATCAACCCTTGATCAAGAAAGTCCTTTACTATGGGTGGTCGTCTAGCAACAATCTATGGCACTATAGACTAATAGGCGAATATCCATGTGAACTTTTAGACTCTCGAGTCCGTACGGGTATGGTCCTTCTGTCTACCGTCTCTCGGCATTAGTCTAGGGCATGGGATTAGGTGTCGGCTCCCATCCTGGACTAAGCGTCTATACTTAATACTTGAGATTGCGTTACACTAAATTGTTCGACATAGGAACCTCTTTTCTTATTCGACCAATGACTATGGCTACAAGTTTATAGAGCGTGAACGCATCTCCAAGTGCATAGGAGATAGGGGATGGATCCTCTTCTTGAAACTCACCATTCTCACTACATGGTTTGACTGCACTGGACAAAGCTTATGATGACTATGTCTGAGACACGATCACCTCTCGCACAAATTCAAGATGCAGTCATCGTACGCACGTGACTGTCGTGATTCCTCAAGTCTAGGAACTACTTCCGTACAATCAGAGCCAGGGTTTTGAGTCATACCGACCAAGTCTCCAAGGCTTCCATATGATGATTCCCGCGAGTCAATTCAACCGATTCAACGCCTAGCTAATCAACCTACTAAGCTCACATAGCCATCCCACGTCTGTCGCCGATGAAACGCAGCACTCATCAGATGAATACGACTCTTAATGCAAGTTTTCATAGGACACTCGATGCTCATTCTCGAGGTCTTCAACTTGGAATATTTCAGTCCCATCCCTTAGCAGTTGGTTCCGCCATCCAATACGCAGTCCAACTGTTGCACGATTGTCAAAATGGTCTGTGGGCTTTGTTGTGATGTTTAAAAAAAATACAAACATATATAATAAGCACAACAGAGGAAATACCAATAGCAAATACTCATTTTATTCACTAAATAATATTATATAGAATCGAGTTACTGTCATAATGGATTACAAGTATGCTAATCTAATTGACTTTCAGGTCACTTATTCTAACAATCTCCCGCTTGACCTAAAGCCAATCATCCATCGACCTCAAACCCATCATATCCAGATGTTGTATGGGCAATTTGCGACATCTACTTGGTAAGTGGATCCACTATTTTTTCTACTGAGCTTACTCGATCCATCTTGATGTCACCTCTGCTCACCATCCTGACTAAGCAGATGGTAGCGTCTAAGAATGTCTTTATAACAGTGATGAGATCTCGATTCCTTTTCTTGTGATATTGCCCCGTTATTATCGCTGAAAATAACTATGGACACAGCAATGCTAGGTACCACACCCAACTCTTGGGTGTAGTTTTTCATTCAAACTGCTCCTTTAGTTGCTATGTATTCAGCTTCCGTGGTGAAAACCATCGTGGTATGCTGCTTCGAACTTTTGCAAGCAACCACACCACCATTTAGCTTGAATACAAGAATTAAGACTTGGCATCATCATCGTCCGACTAGAACTTAGCGTCACTATAGTCGTACTGCACTCGCGTGCGCCACCCTAGCGCATGCTTGATATCTGTTTGTCAAGCTCAAATCTTATCCAACATCGGGCTTGGTGCATTGGACAACATACTGAATGTTTCCTACGGTTGAAGCATAGGGGATGTACACCATCCTTTTAAGTTCCTCATCGGTCTTGGGGAACTGCTTCTTAGACATCTGAATTCCATGCCTCATTAGAAGGAATCCTCGTTTTGAGTTCTCCATCTTGAATCTCTTCAAGACTTTATTAATATACGAGGATTGGGCAATCCTAATATCCTTTTAAATCTATCGCTATAGATCTTGATGCCAAGAATGTAAGAGGCCTCACCCATACCTTCATGGAGAATTATGTGGACAACCATGCTTTAATGTCACCTAACATCTTGACATGATTCCCAATAAGCAAGATTCATCTACATAAAGCACAAGGTACGCAATCGTGCTCCCACTGATCTTCTTGTATACACATGGATTGAATTCATTTTTGATAAAATCATAACCCCGTATAACTTCATCGTGGTCCAGCTTCGGGAAGCTTGTTTGCAGCCATAGATGGACCTTTGGTGACGACAAACCTTCTGTTCTTCTCCAACGCTAGTGAAACCTCGATTGATCCATGTAGATCTCTTCCTCAACGAAACCATTGAGAAAGGCCGTTTTCATGTCCACCTATCATATCTCATGACCATGCCATGCTGCTATAATAAGTAGAATCCGAATGGACTTGGCCAAGCTATGGGAGAATAGGTTTCCTCAAAATCCATCTCGAGTTGTTGAGTGTATCCTTTTGCCATGAGCTTCGCCTTGAAGGTAGTGTCCTTCCCATTAGCTCCAAGATTATGTTTGTAGACCTATTTACATCCAACAGGTTTAACACCTTTAGGTAGGTCTACGAGGGTCCAAACTTGATTTGAACCATTCTAGTCCATTGCGGATCTTATGACCTCGAGCCACTTATCTGAATCGATGTCTAACATCGCTTCTCTGTATGTCTTTGGGTCATTTTTCAATTGACTAGTCAGTCTCACGAATCCGTACATATCAGGAGGTCGTGATTACCTAGTGGACCTATGGAAGACTGCAACACTATCAGTGGAAACTATAGGATCAAATGATATTCCATCGTTCTGCTGAAGTGCATCATTGTTTCCTCAAGTAGCACTACATCGTATCGGCTATCCGCAGAAAAACCCTTTTCCAAGAATACTGCATTTCTTGAGACAAAAACCTTTTGCTCACTGGATATTGAAGTAGTTCCTGCAACTTCTTTCAGATGTCCGACAAATCTGCACAGATTAGACCTTGAATCTAGTTTATCTCCCACTAATCTCTTGACGTATGCAGGACTACCCCTTACTCTCAAATACTTGTAAGACACAGGCTTGCCATGCCATATCTCATATAGCATCTGGGGCATTGTCTTAGATGGCGTCATGTTAAGAAATTTGGCCGCCATCCCAAGAGCGTGACTCCAGAAAGAGGGGGCAAATTCTATAAAACTCATCACATATTGAACCATGTCTAACAGGGTTCGATTCCTCCTTGTAGCCACGCTATTAAGTTGTGTTCTTCTAAGGGGAGTCTATTGAGAGAGAATTCCATTCTCTTTTTAGTAATCAATAAATTCACCACTCAAATACTCTCCACCTTGGTCTGACTAAAGGGTTTTAGTTTTACGGCTAGTTTGATTCTTGAATTCAAGTCTGTATTCCTTGAACATTCCAAAGGCCTTACACTTGTACCTCATTAGGTAAACATAACCATAGAGTGAGTGATAATCGGTGAAGGTTATGATGTACGGGTATCCTCCTCTAGCCGAAGTATTCAATGGTCCACAGACGTCCATATGGATCAAATCTAAAATGCCACTGGCAGGTGTACTTTGTCCAACAAAATGCTTCTTGGCCATTTTCCCTTTCAGACAGGATTGGAAGTTGGTAGGTTGTTCAAATCGTCTACCTCTAGACTTTTTGAGTCTACCAACTTCCGCATGCTATCATTTGAGATATGGCCTAATCTTGCTTGCCATAATTGTGCGTTCTCGTGATTATCTAATTTTTCTTTCTATTGGGCAGTAATAATCCAATTAGACTGTTGGAGAATATGAAGACCATTGACTTATGTCCAAGCAGATGGGAGTTATTATCAATCATCAAATAAAACCTATTTTTATTCATCTCAGATTTATAACCATCATTGTCTAAAACAGGAATGGAAATAATATTCTTGATCATGCTCAGTACATGATAACAGTCTTTCAATTCTATACAAATATGATCACTAATAACTAAGTTGAGAGATCCCACGGCTTCCACAGCAACAACCTTCCCATCGCCTAGCCTTTGAATCATCTCGTCCTTACTTAGTCTTCTACTTCTTTCCAACACCTGCAAGTTATTGCAGATGTGAGCTCCACAACCGATATCCAATACCCAAGAAAAAGAATTAGTTATCATATTCACTTCAATCACAAACATAATGGGTTGGAGAGGAGTTATCGGCACTCTCTCTTCCAGTGCCCCTTTCCTTGGCAATGCATGCAGACATCATTTGCATTCGACCGCTGAGAACCGCCAACCTTTCTTTTCCTTTTGCCCATTCCCACGGGAGCAGTAGGGGCGTTCGGAGCACTAGCAGTGGCTGCGATAATTTTTTCCTTGCCCTTCTTCCTCTTCCAGCGTTCGGCCCTCTTGCCCTTTGCTTTGGAGGTTGAAGCACCTCCTACCAATACCAACAGTGCAGACTTCGTATTGGACCAGCATATTAGTTAACTCATGAATAGACTTCTCATGTCTGTTCATGTTGTAGTTAATAATAAATGGGTCGTAGGACGAAGGAAGTGACTAAAGGATCACGCCAATGTACGTGTCATTGTCAAGCCCAGCTTTGAGGTCTTCAAACTTCTCCACTAGGGATTTCATCTTAACCCCATCACTTTGTACAGACGATCCTTCGGCCATCTTGGTCCTGAAGAATGCTTTTGTGGCGGCATATCTAATATGCTTATCAGGAACCGCATAAACTTCCTTCATGCAGAGCATTATCGAGGGAACATCATCCAACCTATCATATTGCTTTTGAATATCCATGTGAAATTTTAGGCTCTTGAGTCCATACGGGTACGGTCCTTAGATAACGTTAATTCAAGAATCTTTTGACTTATTACCAAATTAAAAGCTATAAACTTGGAGTGTTTGACTTGAAGTTTGGGTATTTCTTGGTGGATTGGATATTTGCATCTTCCGCCAAGATGGATTTGAGTCTTGACAATATTAATTCATGGGTATTTTGACTTCTTCACGAATCAAATGTTGATTTGGAAGGTTTCTGAGGCAAACGCCTTAATTTTGTTTTGAATGCGTTGATCTTTCTTGATTTTCGCTTGAGAGGATTTTTGAGACTTTTTGAACGCTCTCTTACTTTTTTCTTTTTCTCTTAATTCTGTTTTGAGTGACTTCTTGACTCATCTTCACTCGTGTTTTGTCTTGTACCTTGAGTTGTGTCTATTGAGTGATGAAACACACATATTTATAGTTGTAGGGTGGAAGACTTTGCCATATTCACTTGAGATGATGTGGCACGATATGATTGACCTTTTATTATTTGTTTCCACAAGATGTGATATAAAATTATCAAATCATGGATATTTGCTTCCTATGTTAGCAAGAAAAAAAATAAATTTTGCCTTGAATACATGGCAAGGTTTGATTTTATCCATCAATTACTATTTTATTTTATAAAAAAATATATTACAAATGTCAATATGTAATTAGCAAATTTTGCATGCTGTCAACGGATTCTGACAAATTTCTGACGGTGTACTCAATATCCTTGACAAATTCATTGAAAACTAAATAACCGTAAAAAGTTACATGAAAATTTAAGGGAAAATATGCAATTTTAATCCTATAAATCAGGAGGTAATAATTTTTATCATGTCCAAATTACAATTTGCAATTTGATCCTATAATTTTAAAATTTTAGTAATTTTAGTTATTTTTGGCAAATTTAGTAGAAAAAATTCACATCATTAACCATGCCAACATCAAAATTGTGGCTTCCGACGGATTTGATGGCATGACAATTCAAAATATTTTATTTGCATATGTATTGAGCTTTTACATATTTTTTTGTATTATATAATATATATTTTATAAAAAAATCTATAAATTTTAAACATAATTCTTGAATACAAGTTTCAGCAAAATTTAAAATCACCCAAATTTGGTTTTGGGAGAAATTAGTGGACAAAACATAATACACTTTAGGAATAAAATAAAAAATATGTATAGGAGTGAGTGAGAGGAACATTTTTATTCTGTACCAATGTCAAATCATTTTATCATAAAGGATTTTTTGCTACGTCTCATACATTAAAGAGATAAATGCAACAGTAGGAAAATGCCTCTTGTTACTAGCTACATAATTTTTTAAATAAATATTATAATATCAAAAGGACAAAAGACTTGGAATTTGAAATTAAGTGATCCTATAAAAATTTTGTGAATTATTATATAAAGACGAGTATTCAGATTGTATGTAAGACAGTCTATAGGGATGTTCATTTTTATTAATTAAATTGAGATTTGGTTAATTGAAAATTGTGTTAACCAAAAATTGCACACCCTTGCAAGACACCCACATTCTGTTGTGAGATGTAAAATTTATAGTTATTGTCATTAACTTAACACAGAATTATTATATATAAATTATGAGCACATGCATTCCAAATACTTGGGCCATTTGACTTGATGTATTCCTTAATTAGCTCTCTTTGATTTTGAGCTTCTCTTTTATTATAATTCTTGTTGCATCAATTTTGATTATATATATATATATCTATATATATTTAGCACTACTACTAAAATTGTTAATTACTTAAATTAATGCATGTTACGAATATAATTGCTGCTTCTCAGGTTTAATACTCAATATTACTCCAAATTGGTAATGATCATATCTATATATATATATATATATATATATATATTATTAAGATAATACTCACAAGATTTTAATTATCATGCATGATCTTTTTGTGTTTCAAATTTAATATGTTGAATCAATTCAGTTTGAAGGTGCTGCTGCAAAAGGTGGTAGGGGACCTAGTATCTGGGATACTTTTGCCCTCAAGACTCCTGGGTAATGTTTGGATTAATGTTTTGGGTGTTTTTATTTTGGTGTTTTGGAGATAGAGAGAGAAAAATAGAGATAAATTAGTATGTGTTTTGAGATAGATGGTATGTTTGGATTTGTGTTTTGATATAATATAAAATAGTATAAAATAAGTGGTGTAGGTTTGATGTTGGGATTTAGGAGACAGGAGTTACTGTTCATTGTCAAATCATGTCTTTTAATATATATATTTAGTAATATATATATATATATATGTATATATATGTATGTATATAGTATTTTGTTTGTTAGTGAAATATAATATATATATTTATGTTAAGTAATTTTTTTTATAGAGACATTTATTTTTATATTTTAAATAATATTTATAATTTTAATGCATGATTGAATACATTGTACTATTGTCTCTTAAATGGTTTTGTTAGACTTTATATTTGGAATAAAAAAATATAGTATATAAAATTTAAATAAAAAATTTAGAATTACGTATGTATTATTGGTATATTGTCCTCAAATTTCAAATTAAATAAAAAATTTAGAATTACGTATGTATTATTGGTATATTGTCCTCAAATTTCAAATTTCTTAAATATTTTATTGAAATAGGAAAAATTATAAGTATAAAATATTTAAATAGTCTAAGTTGAAAAAAATTGTAATCAAGCGTTAAATGCTCTATATAACGTGTTGAAAATAGATTCGTTAAAATTTTACATGCGAACAGATATCTATATAACGTGTTGAAAATAGATTCGTTAAAATTTTACATGCGAACAGATAAATTTTATTAGATAATTGTAGTAATAAAAATACGAATTAGATATATAGTACTGATATATTGTCAGTAGTGTACGGAACTGCTACAGCATTTTCGTTAGATAGAAAAGTTTTATATTCTTAACTAAGTAGCATATAAAAAACATCTTTAATATCAATGATTTCATAAGTTAATAATTATTTTTTAGTAGTAATTATTGCTTACATTTCACATATATTATATATTAAATAATTTTTTAAACATATAATGAAAATAATTTTAAAAAAAAACAATTAAATCTCAGTTTCTTTGGTGTTAAATAGATTTGTTTAGATTAAATCGGTGCGGTGAAAATAATTTCATGGGCGTTATATTCGTGGTGAAAATAATTGCTTGATAAATCGAACAATAGCTACTTTGCATTACGCATGCAGTAATGATATATTGCCCAATATTTTTTAAAATTTTTTTACAAATATTGTTTGTCATGTAAAAAATGATGTGTTGAGTAAAAAATACTTAAATAATTAAAGATCAGTGAATTAGTATCGATTAGTTAAAAAAAGAATAGAGGAAATATTTTACTTGTACCATATAAAGCTGTCATATTTTTAGGGAATTGTTCAAATCTTAAAACACATCGGCACGACATATAAGAAACGAATGCGTTTGACAATGATAAACTGCTCGAGTACTTGTTCCAGCTTTACTAATTAAATCAACATTTGACGTAGAGTTTTCGTATTCGGCCATTGTAATTCTAAGGACCGTCACGCCGCCGTAGTGCGAGTCCCTGTGGTCGGCGTGAGCGTGCTGTGCTGTCGCCCTCGCTGTACGACTGGGCACCCCCATCCTGCTGCACGCAAAATCAACGAATATAATCAGTCCACGATCCAATTTCCCCCACTTCTGAACCCATGTCAAGACTGCGTCGTGCGACTATTTGGGTACTGTGTGGCATCGGTGGGGCAACATCGCCACGAGCTACATGTTCCACTGCATCCCAACTGGCAATGTGTATATGCGTCTGTGCTGATGGGGCAGTAGAATCCGATATGACAATTGGTGCATGCTGGCCTCCTCTCACCGGAATACGCACGGTGTGACTGCTCTCGCTGTCCGGTGCATCGCCGTGGGCCTCAACAGGAACATCTGGCAACATCAGCGGGCCCCAAACTTCTAGCATATTGGGATAATGTGGCTATGGATAATGATAGTACCGTCTAGCCAATGAAAGGTGCTGCGAAAGGGTCAATTGAAAGGTGTTTGTACGTTGCAAAATAATGTATGTAATTTGAAATGACAATTGTTAAATGGATCTCATTACATTTGCAATAACATGACGTACCCGTGACGCGTGTGGTCGTACCTCGGAGGGAAACACCATAACAAATGTTTCAATATCATAAAGAACCCCTGTTAGCTGCGTGATGCCGTGGAACTGGCGAAATTAATTTTTAAACTCGTAAAACTTAGCACGGACTTGCTCTCGTGTGTAGGGGTATCAAAAATGTCTTCGTAATGCACGTGCCCAATGACCCATTTGTGTCTCTGCACGTGCATCGTCTCTCATGGGCGTTTTGGTGTTGTCGTCTAGAATCATCGATATGAAGCGCTGCTCAACATTTAAAGTCCAGTGATCCTCCTGTGGAAATCCAGCACTCTCTAGATATCTACGATATGCCATGTCTGCACAGAACAATGGTCAGAAAATAGTAATGTGCAACGTCGTACAATCTGCACGAGTTGTTAATGTATGAAATATCATTATTGCTTGGATTAATGCATCACATATTTTATTCAATGTCAACAAAAAGCGCACATCATCCTACACTTGATTCCTACTAAATGATCCTATAGTGTTCGACCGATAGGCAGAGTGAATATCAGCAAAAGGTTTAAATAGTTTAGATATGATTGTCCAGTTGTTCCATCATTGTGGGTTATTTGGATGGTTAGCTGCCCACATTTGTAGCGCTATGTTATCTCGGAGGGTGCGTTGAGCTTCTAACTCAGAAGTGGTTGGATGTTCCCTATGATAAAATGGATCCATGACAGGAGGAGTGTCTTCATCCAGTTCGTTGAATATGATGTCATCGTTGCTGTATCTTCGGATGAAGTTATGAAGTGTGCAACATGCGATTACGATATCGACCTGGTGGTTTTGAAGGTAACTCGGCATCCCCCACTGTAATATTGGAAAATGTTTCTTCAGTACACCAAAACAACGTTCAATTACATTTCGTAACCTTGAATGTGCATGGTTAAACATGTCCTGTGGGGTCTGATAGCGACGACCTTGTCCCCTCCACTCTTGTAGGTGATACCTTGTCCCTCGATAAGGAGCAAGAAAACATTGGTAGTTTGCGAAACCCGCGTCGACCAAATAATACTTACCTGCGTTGTAAGAAGACATTGTCATAAGAAGAACGGCTAGTACCACCTACTTTCTTTTTAAACAAGATATTCGATACAATGTAGCAAATATATTTCTTCGTCTCACCGATCGGTGGAAATGGAAAATTTTGATCTTGTGATACTGCATGGTCCAGGACCCGGGCATCGGCGGCACTTCCCACCCCGCATAGACATAGGTGAAATTCATATCGAAGTCACATATTGCTAGTACATTCTGTGCAAGGAGACATAGGTGAAATTCATATCGAAGTCACATATTGCTAGTACATTCTGTGCAAGGTGACCTTTACGCGACTGGTACCGATTTTGGTCAACTCAAGGGACCCAAGCAGGTACCAACGTCCCATCCATTGCTCCGACACAGTCCTTCATCGAACGCGCAATGCACAGTATAGTTACATTAATTACTTAGTATGTGAAATACTAGCTTCCATTAATTACGCTATGAACAATGATGTGGAAACTGCTGAAATGTACCTTTTAGTATGGGTAGAAATCACGGTTACTTGCTACTCTCGGATGTGTATTCGTAAAATCCGGACGAGTTATTAGCTCTGACGCCATTGCGTACAAAGCAGAAAGCACACGATGGAATCTACGATGAGTAGTCTCCAGTGAGTGTTGAAATTGCTCCATATTGTCGCAGTGTCTTTTATGCATGCCGACCGTCTGCATGAAGAGTGAAACCTCCTCGATTGAGGTAACCCTGGACGTCTGACCATGTGGCAGTAACCCTCTACAAGTTAATGCATCAACCAAAGCATAGAAGCATGGCTTGGTCACGCGAATATTGTCAAAAAAACGTCCTTGGTGTGGAGTTGTCATTATCTCAGCAACCCACTCTGCTCCCTGCAGTGCTGACGTGTTACGTGGAATGTTTTCCCTAAACAATTCTGGGCATATTATGTCTCTAAATGCGTAAAATTCCTCTGGAACATCAGATTCGTTACTTCCTGGATTCCCTGGTGTCCCTGGGCTGTCGCCTGCGGAGTTAGACTCCAAATCTCCACCAACATTCGAGCTGGCCATATATCCAGTCGTTCATGTACTAGTGGATAAGTTACATACAGTAGACGTACGATGGATAAGGACATGAAACTAATAAAAATTTTGCATGGCTGGTATGATTGCAATCTAAGTAAACCATACTGGCATAACTATGCATAAATTAACCAGTTGCAACACAATATTTTAACCACCGGGCATTACATTCACTTGCCCAACGAATACAACCAGCGGAGTTTATTTTCGTCATTAAGACGTAAAAAGATCATGCATGTGCTGTGACTGTGAAAGTGCTCTAACGCGATGGTGAATATAATATCCGGCAGATCCTGAATCTTTGTAAAACTCATCTACGCACCGCTCAATTGATTCAGTAGCTTTGGGCCCAGTGCGGTCAATCTTCCCTTGCAGTGATTCATTGAACCTATCCATTGTCTCACACTTCTTAGCATGCAGCTCACTAGTAGCACATCGGGACCGACGACCATTTCCAGACGGACCAGCAAACACAGGCGCTGATCCCGGTGAAGAAAAGAATTCTTCCCCGGATGTCATGGGCTGTGATTGAGAGAATATTGTATCTTCATACTCGTCTCGTGATCGACGGGTGCCCGAGTGAGTGTCATCCATTTCTTCATCATCTACGTTGTTGCTGTTATAAACGGTTCGGCGTTGCTGAGATGATGAACGAGCGAGCCCACCAGTTGCAATGTTTCGTGAGAACATTTGAGTGCATAGGTCAAATCGTTGAAGGCCACTCTGGACAACTTTTTTATAGTCTGGATTTTCCTACAATCATTCACCAATCGACAGGACATATTATTAGTTTGTGAAAGAGTACGTTAGTTGCAGGCAAGAGAGCCATCGTGCACGTTAAGTGAAGACTGAATGAGAGCACAATATTTTTATTACCCGATACAGCTCCTCCAAACGTCCTGCCTCGTCTGTTATGGTATTCAATTCTGGGTCCCACCCCAATCCGGTACCCCTGCTAAGAATGTCGTTCAACAGACGCCAAGCACGACGAAGTCTGTTATGTTTGCCTTTTAACTGTACCGGCATAAACCGACAACCTTGACCCGTAATTCAGTTCATTTTGTCGGTTATACGAGCCCACACCAAAGGTGGGAATGTGGAGGATTGGAGTCGGTGTGTGATGAACTCCTCGTGCATTAATTCAATGAATACGCGTTCCATTTCCGAGTTCCATACAACTTTATCATACCGAGATGACTGGGAGGAACCAGCGTCGTTTGGGTATTGCATCTTTGTGGGTTTGACTGTATATGATAGTGTCGTAAAAAATAAGCACGGCATTTAAACAATGCTACAGTTTAAATAATATTTGAAAAAAAGCAGAAAATAGATATGTTATATCACATTAAATATAAAAAAAATAATTGATTATATATTAATTGTATCATATTAAATATAAGGTAATAGCGTCTCTCAAAATATATTTAACTAAAAAGTAATATATAAATTGTATTTTTAATTTCTTTTCTTCACCGGGATTATTTATTTTTGTGTATAAGATAAATGATATTGTCCGATTAAATTGAAATATGAGAACTAAGTCATATTATACAGTGACATCCCAGTACAAGATAAATTATTTGCAAACCGTCATTTTTTATAGTAAATTATAAATAAAAGCAGATTTATAAACAACCCTTAAAGGATTCTAAATAATCTAAATCTCATTTTAAATGAAGTTTTCTCTTCAAAATATTGATAAATTAAATTTTTATATAAAATTATTTATAATTAATTTTGTAGATCCTTCTATCCAAATGTAATATCAGATGAATAATATATAAATTTGATCTTAAACCTCCTCCAAACTTTGAAATATATATATATAGAAAATAAATAAATAATTATTGAATAAAGTAGGGTTGGTGAGTTAGATGGAATAAGACATTATAATGTCGTGATTATGGAAAAAACTAAATAATAATTGTGGGAGTGATAGAGTAGGTATAGTTTGATTAGCTAACAAAAGCAATAATGTCCATGCATATTAATCCCTTTTACTAATCCCTTTTGTAAAGGTCATATTTAATTTCTGTTTATTAGATTTATTTATATCTAAATAAAGTTTAGTTAAAAGATAAGAATGATTTTTATGATATGTCCGTGCATATTTATAGCATATTAAATATAAAGAAATAATTTTGCATACAATTTATATATATTTATATGACTTAAATTGAACATATTGCGTTGTAAGAAAAAGTGAAATGGACAGATTGTATCAATTATAAAATTTTATTTTTTTTACTAATTGCATATTAATAAAATTAACTAAGTGAATTTTAAAATTTAAATTACAAATCATAGATTTATTGATATAAATACATATAATAGTGATAAACATGGTTAAAGCTCATTCGAATTCCATTAATTTAAACTTTCAAAGTTCATAAAAGATTCAAATCCAACTTAAATGATATGATTTTAGCTCCACTCAATTCATTTACAATTCGTCAAATATAAAGAAAAACAGACAACACCACTAAAAAAAGAAAATAATCCAAATTAAGGGGTGCAAGACAAATAAATTTAAAGAAAAACTTCTATCTTTCTCCAAAATTTAAATCGCTATCTTCCCTTGATGAAAATGATTTGCATTTTCTTCATACAAATTAATTCTCTCACACTCATCACTGCCAAAAAGAGTTGTAATCATTCACAATCCAAACATGTACAAATCATATGAATGTAGCTCACATAAACAAGAAATAATTAGTAACTTAGCAACTTAGAAGAGACTGAATTGCAGGCAAAGAGACTTAATTTGCACTCATTGGTACGTTCTCACATGGCCTCCCAAGCTTAAATTTCCTTAAGAACAGATTGATTAAGCTTGACCTCCGTGGATCAATCTCTATGGATCAGTCTCATGAAGAAGACTATTCTAGATTATGGCTGAGGGGTGAATGGGTCTTTTATAATTATCCTATATTTAAATGGTCTCCTATATCCAATCTACATATAGAATCTCCTATTGCCTCAGGTTTTCCAGAAAAGATGCCAACATAAACAAGCATGTAAATCCTGCTAATGCTTAGAAGCAAGAGAAATAAGATAGCTACAAGAACCTCAAACAAGAAGTTGTTTCTACTATAAAAATTAGAATTCTCATACGTTATATGTTGGAAACTTGGAACAAAATAGAAGTACAACCGGATCATTATTTCACCAACTTCTCAGAATTACTTTATGTTATCCTCATGACTTCTTGAATTATTCATCAAGTCTTTAAAAAATATAACTTGGCTGTTACTGGGCGCTAAAAGAAGAGAGGGAGTCAATTTTTGCACTGCATCTAATGAGACACCATAAAAGGTGTAGTATTGACCAACGGATCAAAGACAAGGTGGAATTCCTATTGTAGAAAGGAGGACATTGCATTTTTCATTCTTCAGTGTGATATTATAACCACACTAAGACTAGGTAAAACAAATATTGAGCGTTCCAACTCCAGAATAGATCGAAACAGATATCTGTCTTTACAGAACCAACTCCAAAATAGATCATAACAAATAAAGAACCTAATAATCCAATAGATATGCAAGTTTCATGAGACAGCTTTAGCTTAAATAACCACAACCCGAACTCCACCGATAAGCTTGGTAAGACATAGCAAACAACATAAAATTAGAATTATTAAAGGGATTAACAAGTACCTTTTTCAATCAACGTACAAATATGATGGTTCACAAGTAGAACACCAACAAAAGTGGAATGCAAGCTACCGTTCCCCTAGTGCAACACTATACGTACTCAATAACCAATACAAGCATTTGTACTTTGAAGTTTAGATGCAGTAGTCTTTTTAGAGAACGATATGAATGCTATATATATAGACAAAATAAGTAACATATATGTTATAGTCTTAAATATGCCAAAAGTGACACTGTTGCCATGTGAAGCATTCACAAACAACTTGCAAAGACTGCAGTCAATGTAACAAAAAGCAACACTGACACAACAATGTATATCAGTCATGCACTACACACTAAAGCTTAAAACTTAAATAATGAACTGCCACAACGGTCCAATTTCAGTAAACATAATGATAAAGCTGTCAATGAAATATTATCCAAAATAGTAGTAGCAAAAAATTGCAGTGTATAGTCACAATTGATATACACTTCAACACTTATTGCAATAAATACTCATTACACTACAGCAAAACAGGTATGTATAGTGCACCGACACTATATACTACAACTTGCCCAAATCAATTTCTTAAAATATGTGAAAAAGAATTTCAATGTACAAATCAGTGATAATTTTTCTCAATAACCCACATATTGTTGAGCAACAGAAATACATTGATACAAGTAGTTCATAATAAAAAAGGAAAATCCTAAATTTATAGAAAGAATAACAGTGCAGCTGACCGGAGAAAAATATGAACGGCTCTGTTTCAGCAGTCTCATCTTCGACCCACTTCGCCATTTCCTCACCTCACATACAAACCCACCTCCAAAACTCATATACTTGAATCAAAGGAAGAGATCAACTTGTAGTCCATAAACTCGTGCGGCTCTGGTGGCGGCGGCAACGCGAAGGGCAAAAAATTAGGCGTTTTGCTGGAAAAATCACACGAAAATAATTAGATCAAACAACAAAACAGAAAGAAAAAAAAACGGGTGAAAAAACAAGAAAACAGAAGCAAAATAACATCGGCCAAACCTCTGCCAAATAGAAAAACAAATGAAAGAAGAAGAAAGAAAATAAGGAAGATCTGGTTTTGCACTCTCCAGTAATAGTAGTAGTAGCAGAAGAAATTCTATAGCAGATGGGCGGAGGAGGAGAGCACCACCACGGCGGAGATTTCAGAGCGAAAGTTTGGAGTATGACGGGCGGGCCCTACTGCCGCCCCAAGCACTGGAAGCGCAATACCGCATTCGCCATGGCTGGCATCGTTTTGATCTACATTCCCATTGCCATGAAATCTGCCGAGCTCGAGCAACGTCCACATCTTCCAGTTCATCCATTCCCTCCCAGATCTGGTACAAGAACTTTGGGAACAAGGATTATTAGTTTGTAGTTTTGTAATGCAACTATAAAAATCACATTGCCTTCTGTAATCAATTTCCGATGGTGTATTTCTGGGGTACTTTTATTTCTGAAACAAGTGACTGTGAGGGTTGAGGTCTCCATTTGATGAGATAAAAGACAATTGAATTGGTGTTAAAAAAAAACAAAAAAAAAAGAAAGAAAATAAGGAAAACAAACCGACCAGAAAAACAAAAATGAAAAAGAAAAAGAGAAGAAGAAAAGGAAAGAGAGAAGAAAGAAGAAAGAAGAAAAAAGAAAAGAAAGAGAGAAGAGAGAAGGCGGCAGAAAAAAGAGGGAGAAAAGAAGAAGAGAGAAGAAGAAGAGAAGAAAGACGATAAGAAAGAGAGAGAAAAGAAAGGAGAGAGAAAAGAGAGGAGAGAGAAAAAAATTTAAAAAATAAAATAAAATATAACTTGCACACCTAGTGGAGGTGTGCAAGTTATATATCCAAACACCATTTTGTGCTTTGGCCCATCTCTAAGATGGGCCAAAACACAAAAACAAACATAGTGTTGGTCTCTCTCTCTCTCCTATATATATATTTATATATAATGTGCATACTATGCAAATTAATTTAATTGCAAATCAGCTGATAAATACATGGATTGATTCTGAGTGACAGGAAGAATTCTTGATGGATCCAATGGAAATGTGGCAACTGATTTGTATGCCAGATTTGAGGTTATCTTTTTTTAACTCTCTTTAGAATTTAAACATAGGGTGTATAAATATACTTACAGTTAATTAATTTTCTTGCAGGAAGATATTACGTGGATGAAGAAAATGGGGTTTGATGCCTATAGATTTTTAATTTCATGGTCAAGAATTTTACCCGGTACTAGGATTTACAATAAAATTTAATTACAATGTAATAAATTAATTATCTTTTGATCTTTGAACTTGGTGCCATGAAAAATAAAACTTCCTATATAATTTCATATATATATAATATATATTAAGTGTTATTAACTGTGTTCTACTCGTCTTATTATTAGATGGAAGGTGTTGTGCTGGAATCAATAAAGAAGGAATTGACTACTATAACACCATTATTAACACTGTTATCAAACATGGTTCGAATCAAAATATGTAACAACTCTTTTCTTGTCCAATCTTTTCGTAAATTATATATTAATCTGTACACATCACTGCATACACCTTCAAATAAGTAACTACATTTGAAGGTGACTACATATGGTTGTCATTATAATTAACATGCATATATGTCGCCTTGTAATGCAGGCCTTGAACCATATGTGACCCTTTTTCATTTTGATTTACCTCAAGCACTACAAGAAGAGTATGGTGGGTTTTTAAGCAAAAACATAGTGTAAGTGATCCTATTAAACGATAAATGCATATCTCCAAAATCTGTTGTATTATTCGTATATAGAAATGATGGATATAACATTCCATTTCCATTAATTGGGTTTTGCAATAGGAGAGATTTTCGTGAATATGTTGAGTTATGCTTTTGGGAATTTGGTGATCGAGTGAAACACTGGATCACAGCGAATGAGCCGACAACCTATTGTGTTAATGGATATGCTTCATGCACTTTTCCACCTAGTCAAGCTATTTCTTCAGCTTATATTTTAGCTTTAGCTCTACAATCAAAAGATTCTGTTTCTGATCCACCTCCAGCGAACGTTGATTTGATTTCTACTCCTCCATACGTCGCTCAGGTTTTACTTCACTTTTACGATCATCATCAACCGCTTTTAGAAATGGAACTAATATTCCTCCTCAAAAAGGTCTTTATCATGATCCAAAGCATCTCTTATCCACATTTCAGAGCAGTAATATTAATAACCGTAATCTCTATGGTTCCGGTCCAAATACATATGATCCCAAAAATGTGTATACTGCTGCAAGAAATATGCTCCTTGCTCATTCCGAAGCTGTGCACACTTACAGAACCAAATTTCAGGGTAATTTAGGCATTTTTTATGCACCTTTAATTTATATAATTATTTAATTAATTAAGATGCAATTTATAATGCCTCCATGTATAAAGTTCTGGCTCATTGGAAAATCATGTATAATAATTATAGGAACATTAAGGAGGGAAGATCGGTATAACACTTTGTTGCATCTGGTATGAACCTCTATGGGAACATGATAAACATGATATTGCCGCTCATAAAAGAGCCCTTGATTTTTCATTGGGATGGTAAGCAATCTTGTTGTAATCCTCATTCCTTGATACTAATTGCAGTGCATGCATGCTTGTATGTTCTGTTCACTTAATTCTACTTTTGATGAAAAATATTTCTTAATATAGATTGATGAATCATTGCAGGTTTTTGGAGCCTATAGTTACGGGAAACTATCCTCAAAATATGATTGATTATGTTCCTCCTGAAAATCTGGCTCCATTTTCACAACGTGAATCCCAAAGGCTTAAAGGATCCTACGATTTTTTGGGATTGAACTACTATAAACCATCTATGTTGCTAAAGATCCTGATCCCCAATGTGAAGATGGCTACTTTAAAGATCAACATGTTAAATATCAAGGTATATATATTCCAGACAATCTTATCTAGCAAAACCTTAGTTGTTGTTTTTTTGATTTTCCTTTTTATTTCTAGAATTATGTGTCATATAATAATTTTTTTCTCTACAGGCCATCGATGTGGGATACTAATCGCTCCCATGGTAAGATCCTCATTTTCAATTTTTCAAATAATATTTTTTTGCCTCATCTTTTGTTTTTTTCTGGTGAAGTAACTAGTTGGCTATCACGCGCTAATTTATGAAGCATACACACACAGATATATATATATATATATATATATGCACCCATTCATTTTTTATATGTGTTTAAACTTATAAAATAATTGATCTATTCGTTGATGAATAAATGTGTTTTTTGCTTGGATTTTTTAGGCTGGTTCATCATGGTTGCACCTAGTCCCGTGGGGAACTAAAAAACTTTTGACTTATACAAAAGCGACATATAATAGCATACCGCCTATCATTATGGCAATTGCAGCGAAGACCACCCTGTGGACGTAAGGGGTTGCTTTGTATGGTCATAGTCTGACAACTATAAATGGACAGAAGGATACACAGTCAGATTCGGACTCATGTATGTAGACTTCATGAATAATCTTACGCGATATCTAAAACATTCAGCAATTTGGTTCACAAAGTTCTTAACTAGGAAGAAAATTTTGGGTGGCAAAAAGAGGCTAATAGCTAATGTCGAGGAAAGCGAGTTTGAGAAGAGGCTGAAATATATGGAAGAGTGAAGTTAATGCACCGATCATACAGTGAATCTTAAGTTATTATAAGTTGATGATCTATGTACTGTGTGTGCTCTTTTATGACTTGATCATGAATAACTGGTCGTGGTTTACACACTAGTTATTCAAATAATAATTAGAGCCCTTTGAGGCCTCAAACAATGTATTCTTATTGTTGTAATGTATGGTGTGTTGTTTTAATATTATATATAAGAAGTTAATTATGATATAAGATGTTCTTTTAATTATTTATATTGGATTATATGTTCAAATTTCTTAATATGTGTGTATATGTTGGAGCAGTTAAAGGAAATATGAGGATAACTAAGGTCATATAAGATGTGCCATACGTATTTTTAAAATTTAAGGGTTTGTTTAGTTCAACCGAAAGAAAAGAGGAAGTGAAAAGACAAGGGGAAGGGAAAGAATAATAATTTTCTTTTAAGTTATTTACTATGATTGGAAGGGGACTAAATCTCAAATACTTCTCTTTGGTATGAAGAGAATTACTAATTTTGGATGGGGATGGAAACGAGGGACGTTCATATAAATCTAATTTTACTTTAAAGAAAAAAAAGATAATTGTTTATAGAGGAGAAAGAAGTACCAGTACTTCCTGTAAACTTTAAAGACCACTACATATTTACTCATTCTAAAAAGCATGAGATTGATCTGAAACTCTTTGCTCAGGCATTTCTTTTCTCCTTGTAACCGAAATTTGATTTCAGTATGAGAAGTACTGATTATTCGTCAAATATATACACTCCTAAAGTAGTTTTAATTTATGGTATTGCAGAATATGGTGCGGAAAGTAAAGGTAGAAAGATGGTTTGAGTAGGTTTTTAAAGTCCTTTTGAAGGTATATATGAACAATTGAATGAGTAATGTTATGATGACAGTTCAATAAAATGAGAAATCTTAAGTAATTAGCCCGAGAATTTGTAATGGTTTGGAAGTGAGATTGATTGTCCTTCTCTTCTTATCTTTTTCCATTAATATAGACGAGATCTATTAAGTGATTTACAGATTATTACTATCGAATCTAACATTACTTTTAAGGGTAAATTGTAGCTACCTTAATTGACTGTTGACAGAATTACTAATGCTTTCTCATTATTTGGAGAAATTTATAAATTCTTCTCAAATGAAAATTAACTATGTAGCCTCTAGACGGTGATGTGGAAATTACTACTTTATTCTTGATAATTTTTTAAAAAATATTTGGAAACGAAAATTAATAGGATATTTATTTCAACAAGAATTCTTTATGCAGTTAAATAGTCTAACACTAATGTCGGGATTTGTAACGGCTTTTTTGTGACGCCCAAATACACACGACTTTTTCTACATTTTTGTAACAGATTGGACGTGCTGCATCATTGAAAAAGTTAATAAAAATGTATTTATTTTGTAATGACCAGAACCGTTACAATAGTCATTACCGTTACTATTTATTTTGACCGTTACTAATTTGCTATGGTTTTTATAACGGCTCATTATTTTTGTAATGACTTTTTGGTGAAATAAGGAGCAGTTACAATGGCAGGAAAAAAAACCACAATAAGATATACGAAAAGACGATGTCACAAAAATCGTGACATTAGAGACGATTTTTTTGTAATGATCGTTACAACATGTGAAATAACGGCTACATTTTCTAACGGCTAGTTTTTCAACTGCTATATTAAGAGTTTCGAAGGCCGTTACAAAAGCCGCTACATATAAACTTATATATTTGTGTAAGTTGTTTTAATTTCATTTTATTTGTTGTAGAAATTCTTACTAACCACACACTCTCAAGATTCTGATTTTCGTACATATACATTTTTTAGCTTATAGATTATTACTTGAATTTTGGACCGTCGACTAGGTATCAGAGACTAATTTAATAATTATTATGTTTAATTAAATTAATTATAGTTTACTTATTTTAGTTTTATGATTTTTTATTAATCTTATATCATTTTAATTATATGTATTCTCTTAAATAGTGTAGTGTAATATTTATAAATTTGTAGGTCGTTAAATTAGAAAATTAATTATATATATATACGTGTGAATACAGTGATATATACCCACTTATTCCGAATTTGCATATCATTCTGTTAGTATCGTTGGGTCGATCCAATAAGAGGCATGAAGGTATACCCGCTATCACTTCGTTGATGTAAACTTAAGAAAGGTATACCAAAAGGATGAGCGATTCATACTTGCACAACAAGCAGTGCAAATGTACTATACTAAGTACCCAAGTATGAAGAAGGACAAGCGGATTGGATGGTTGTTTGCAAAATCAAGTCTCGGGGAGTTCTGGATGAGTCCAAGTGGACTGAGATTGCATATAAGCCATAGAAAGTTGTACCAGTCCCTGAGGTTGCTACTGACAATCAGTTGCATATAAGCCGGAGAAAGTTGTACCAGTCCCTGAGGTTGCTACTGACAATCAGTCGTACGATCTACGTGATCCCAATGGTTTACATTGTGGTCAATCTTTCGATTGCACACCAGCAAGATGCAGGTACTTCACGAACTCAAGCTGGTCAAACTAATAATGAAGTTGAAGAGGATGATGAAGACAACTTCAATGACTACGAGACTGATGAGAATGAATACGAGGTAGCATAATGTATATTTTTTTAATAAAATATTTAAAATTTATTTTTTTGTAACGGCCACATTAAGGCCAAAACCATTACTATTTAAGGTGGTCAACTTTTGGCAATAGGCGGAAAATGAAATTTTGTAACGGCGAAAACTCAAGAGCCGTTACAAACGCAGTTACAACTTAAAATTTTTTAAATAAAAAAAAAAGAAAAAGGTGGGAATTTTAATTTCGATTGACCGTTACAAAGGGTGTTACAGAGGATGTTACAGTGGTAAATTATACCAGCTGTTACAAAAGCAACTACTGAAAACAAGCCATCTCTAAAATTCAAATTGGAAAATGTCATATCTTTACATTCAGGCAACCCTTTCATACCAAATTTAAATATGTACAAATATGTATCTATTAAATCGTACCGTCGTTATGATTTTAAATCATATGGCCTAATTTAAAAGTCTTGAATGATTACTATTACGTTACAGGAACGATATGTCGAGATCCGTATATCCAATAAGGTTACAACTTAGCTGGATGGATTCTTTCATAAGTGTGATCATGCCAGACAGTTTGATATTAATTTTGACGATCTGATTAACCTTGTAAAATGTAATACTAATATTTATAAAATGACCATTACATCAATGTAATACTAACATTTATGAATAAATAAATTTATTACATACTGCATACATGTATAAATGTCAAAAAAATTTTTTTTTGTGTTTTTCAATGTATTTCACTTATATTATTCCACTACAGTGATACGTTTGCACAACATTAAATTGTCAAAAACGGCAAAAAATTTTTAAAACAATTTAAGTAAAAATAACTAATTATTTGGAATACTCTTCGTAACGGCTTTAGGCACACCACTGAACAAAACGACGCCGTACCCATATTTTGTATTATCTTTTGTAACGGCTTTTACACGACCATGTTTTTGTAATTTCTTTTATAACTCACTTTGTACCGATTTTTGTAACGGTCATGGCAGTTCCAAAAAAAATTATATAACCGACACTTAGCAGTTTTTTCTCCTTCTCCTCACTCACTCTCTTCTCTCACTCTCTTTTCCTCTTCCTCTTCCTCTCTCTTCCCCCTCCCGTTTACCGCCCCCACCTCTCTCTCTCTCTCTCTATCCCCCTCCCCGACCACCACCGCCCTGCCACCACCGGCCCAACATCCCAGGTATTTGTATAATTTTTGTGTAATTTATATAATTGTTGTGATTTTTATAATCTTTTTATTTTTTGGTAATTCTAGAAAATTTCAATACATTTATGAAATTCAAAAAAAAATCTGCAATTTTAAAAATAATTCATAATTTCTAAAATTTATTGGAATTTCTGTAATTTTAAAAAAAATTCAGAAATTCTCATAATTTTTGAAATTTTTTTGGTTTTATGTAATTTCAAAAATTTTTCATTATTTCTAACTTTTTTTGAATTTCAGTAATTTAAAAAAAAAATAGAAATTTTGTATAATTTTTGATTTTTTTATTTTCTACAATTTATAAAAAAAAATTGGAAAATTTTCAAATTTATAATTTTTTTTGGAATTTTTGTAATTTCTGTAATTATTTAACATGTTCGCAGGAGATGTTTTTGAGGATGATGGAGGAAAGTCAAAGATAAGACAATAGTAATGAAGAACCTTCATTGTCGTCCCAAGGCTCTATGAACCCAAATGAGGAGTAGGTCTGGATGTCAGCAGTTACCGACGAGAAGAGGGGCTGAGTATTTTGTCTCGACTCTGAGGCCCACCACTCAGTTGCTGGACCATCACAGCCAAGCCATTCCACTGCCGTCCTCGCCATTAGAAGCATCAATCCCAACTGGCCCGATCATCTAGTGCCCGAGCCTCTAGCTGATCCTCGGCACCCAACGGCGAGGACGACGATGATGACAAACGCGCTGCTGCATGGAATATTTAGATTATGAATTTTTTTTGTATTTTCTAAAATAATATTTTTATTTTTGTAATTAATTTATTATTGTTTGTTATATTATGTGTTTTTTATATAATGTGTTCCCAAATTCGTTACAAAAGCAGTGGCAAAAATAGATACAATATATACAAAATCGTTAGTAAGAGTATTACAAAAATCGATCTAAATATCGAACACAACAATACCTAAATGTGTTAGAAAGGCCGTTACAATAACAATTAAATCAAATTCTACTGAGCCGTTACAGAAGCAGTTCTAATTTTTTTTATTTTTTTTTTCATGTGACTAGTTTTGTAATGGCTTATAGCAGTCGGAACAATGACTGACAAATCGTTCAGTCAAGCCGTTGCAAATAATTTGTAACACCCCATTTAGCCGCAGTAAGGCTCTCCATTACAAAAGCCATTACAATTTAAAAAAGCCATTTCAAACAAAATAAAATAACAGTTATAAAAGCCGTTTCAATAAAATAATTTTTTTTTTTTGTATTGTATAGATCGCATATATGCCATCTATACACTAATATAGTCTTCATTTCCTTTCCTTGCTTTTGATATAAGTATAAACATTTCCGTGTTAAATAAATCTGATAACACTATTTAATATTATACAGATGATATAAATTAAAGATGTTAAGAGTATGATAGTGAATAACTTTCTTTTACCACTTAAAGATATAATGTCACTTGGAAGCTTAATTATAACTTTTATTTCAGTGAATACCATGAGGTAATTATACTTTTTGAAAATGATGATTTAAGATAGGAAACTGATCCATGGTATCTAATGAAAAGATATCTTAATATTGCATCTTTTACCGCAGGGTCATATAAACCAAGGGCACATTATGAATGTATCCTTAAGGCCACCCAAAGTATTGAAATTAATCACACATTCTCCGATAATGGAAAGGAGTTTAATTATTCAAAAGCAGTAACAAAAAGAAATTCATCACTGCTGTTGAATGGGGAATTAATCCATTAGGAGAAAAAGAATACTTTCACTCAGAATAAAAACATACTATAAATTCAATGATGAATTATGTTGAAGCATTTAATAAAACTTTTCTTTATGAAAATTATAAGAGAACAAACATGGTTTTTCAAAATTTGCCCACTGGTCTTCCAGCAAGAAATACCGAATTGGGTTTTTCAATGGTGGATAAGTTTTGGCCTATCATCTCTATTCTTCCTAAAATTTTTCAGGAGTATTATACGGAATGGCTGAATTATTCACCAAAAAAGAATCCAAGCAGAAAAATCAATAAAATGAATTGAAGGAATGACTTCCCTCTATTTTTCTTACAGAATTCTCTATTCCATGGATCTGGAAATGGTTACTAGAAGTAGGAATTACCCTACAAAAAATTCCATGCATTAGAAGGAGATATTGCTCAAAATTTTGGAGCAAGTTGATGGAGATTGATCTTGTGACCAGAAAATGCTATGGTCAAAATATTATCAATGAGATGGAAGAAAAACTGCAAGAATATAAAGTTCTTGCCGAGAAAGAAGAGAATCAATCACCAAATCCTTTTGAACATATTTCCCAGAGGATTGTGAATAAGAAAGGAGTTTTACAAAAGATCAAACGATTGATGAAAATTCTCAAACAAATGCAAAATGATCTTAAAAGGAATCTTCTTAGAATTGCATCTCCTATGCAAACTTCTTCCAAAATTAGAGAAAGTAAGTTTTCTTGTCTCGCTGGAAAATCCCAGAATCCCTTGGAGGAATTTACTCGAGAAGAATTTCTTAATAATTTATTCAAAGGAATTAGAGAAAACTTGAAGGGAAAATCAAGAATGGAAATTTCATAATCCTCTGAAGACAAAGACGACCACAAGCAATTAAGATTAGATTCAGAAGAGAGCATCTTCTCCAAGATGATGAAAAAATGAGGTGACCAATAGCAGCAGAGAAGGTCAATAAGTTTGACCAAATTACGCGTGTCAACAATGAAGACAAACCTGACAAATGAAAGCTATGCGGACGTGAAAGAATTATTTGAAGTCTGGATATTTGGTTATAAATATAAGGTTGGCCTTGCCATCGCTGCCCAGTTTTGCCACTCTTTAGTGTTGTTTTTGGGCTTTAGCGTGGTGTACTTCATATCTATTAGTTTAACTCAATGTAAAAGGCTCCCGACTTAGTCTTCTCTTACTTTATTCAATTCTCTTTGTATCTGTCATAATAAAAAATATTCTTTTATTGCATTCTGCCTACATGGTCGGTTTTTCCTACGGCCTATATGGACAAATTTTTAAAATTTTTGTTTGTTCTTGTACATTCCACCTACATGGTTGGTTCTTTATACCGCCTTGTGATCGGATTTAAATTTTCTTTTGAGTTTTCGATCCTTTGTGACATATTATTTATGCATAATACTACTAGCAAATTGATATACATAAAAATAATTTCATAATATTTAACTAAATTCTAGAAGAAGAATATTTAATTATATTGTATTTAATCTTTACACTATGGGTTTAAAAGTATTTTTGAGTTTCATATTTTATTTAATATAAAAAGTGTTTTAGTTTTTAGAAAATTATAAATAAAAAAATATATTTAATGGTCATATTAAAAATAAAATGCAGATATAAAAAAAAACTCAAAAGATTAGTCCAAAATAAATTAAACAAAGGTGAATCCTTTTTGACATAATAAAAGGGTATCTTTGTCAAATTCAACCCAAAAATGGGTCAAAATACGCCAAAAATAATCTAATTTCAAACATAGGGTAAGTGTCTCCAACTCTATGTTATTTCTTATAGAAAGGGGTTTTGCTAAAGGTTAATGAATGTAGATTTTCTTTTTTGCCTATTCTCTCAACATAGGTTTTTTTTCTTTAGCATTTTCAAGATAAGAAAGGGGGCAAAATACAATTTAGCTTTTTTTCTTAAAATATGAATTTATTTTTGAATAAATTTGCATAAAAAATCCTGTGATTTAAAAATTCAATTGAAAACTCCTTGTGTTAAAAAATATAAGCAAAAACTCCCCTCTGGTTTTTAAAATAATTCACACACTCCCCTCCATTAGTTACCCTTAACAACATTAAAATTTTTAATCAGTAGTCCGTTATACTCTTATTTTAATAGCTATTGATCTTCAATAGTTTAAAATGAACGGTTTAAATTTTAAGTAGTTTTAAAAGTATAATTTGCGTTTATATATACACTTATGTATCTACATCATACATAGAGAATATAGTGTTTATATCTATATATATATATATCTTATGTCATCGATGATAGCCGCTGCCTTTGTGGGTGCAACATCGACTTAATGCTCCCTATCGCCGCCTGATTGGTGACTATCGCCTTTTCATCTGTCTGTGACTGTCATGGCTCAAATCTAGTGCGAGTAGTTGCCTAGAGAAGAAATGCATGAGACCATCGCCCAATCTAGACGACATCGACTCATCTTTGTGTGATACCTGGCAGTGGTAGTGGGTGGCGAAGAGGGAGGGAAGAAGAATGAAAAATTTTAGGATAGGTAAAAAGTATTCATTTTTAAAAAATTTAGTAAAAATGATTTAATTTATTTAAAATCTAAGAATAATAAATTAACACTATTAATTTTTTTTTAAATACACATAATGGTAATTTCAATTTAAATATTATTTATAGTAAATAATATACCTTAAAATTTTGATATAGCTTTTTGGTATTTTCATTTGTAATCAATATATTCTATAAATAAATATAATTTATCAACAATATTTAACTAAATAATAATTTAATTTAATTTAATTAATAATCCATAATTTATTAAAACATTGTTTTCTGTTATATGTCAAAACATGGCAAAACAAACTTTTGAAAACATAAATAATGGCTAAAACTATAAAAAAGAAAGAAGAGCATCTGCATTTTAGGCGCGTGTGTGCTATTCACTATTAGTTTCTAATAAGGAGAGGTTTTTATGTTGTATTTAATATTATACATGGGGATTTGACATAATTTCATTATAACACAGTGAATATTATGCAATTTATCATTCATTATTATTATTTTTAGGAGCAATTGACATTTTGCACTCTTTTAATTGAGTTTATTTCCACTTTGCACCTTTAAATTAAACAATTGGTGCGGTGGTTTTAAAATTGCAACTTTGTGTCTATTGCGTTTTTTTTAAATAATAGTATATTAATTAAAACATGTTGAATTCATGAGTTGTAAACAAAATAATGAAATAAATGTAAAACAAAATTAAAGGGTACAGAATTTGTTGCCTAAATTTCAGCACCAAAATTTTCTAATTCCTTGCATCCCCTTACTCACTCCAAATCGTAATAAGTGTATAATGAGAAAAATTTTAATTTGAAAAATGTACTTTATTATATTACATTTTTATGAGATGTTAATATTTTAGTTTAAAATATAAGAAAAAAATTGATATACTTTTCTTGTATTTTAAAATTTAAATAAATACTTTGAAGGAAAAAAATTATTCAACATTTTAGGAAAAAAAATACAAAAGAAAATAAAAGACAACAAAAAACAATTCCAAAATAAAAGAAATAAAGAAAGTTGATTTTTAAAAGATCAAAAAAGGCATTTTAGTCAAATTGAGTTCAAACAGAGATTTTCTTTTAAAATATGGGAATTTAGACTTTTTTTATTAAAAGAAAGTGGGTAAAATAGAATTTGGACTAAACTTTATCAAGTCAACAGTCATTGACTAAAGATTTCTCTTAACATTTAACGGTGCAGGACAAATAGTGTAAAATTTTTTAAAATTTTGGGATTAAAAGTATTGATCCTGTAAACTGTAGGACCAAAAGTGAGATTGACCTTATCCCATATGACCAAAAAAGCAATTTAACTAATTTCAATATGTATTGATTCACTGGTTGCCTTTAGTTTTATTAAATGAAAATCATATTTTTGTATTTAATGAAATTAG